>NW_026618112.1:0-13746 GCF_000801105.2 Raphanus sativus
TGGGATTAAGAAGATATCCCACTTTCTATCCAGATGATTCCAGATTAGGCCTGTTCGGACATATGGCAATATCTTCATGATTCTTATCAAACCAGGATGAACCACGATCTAAGAAGCTTTATTTGGAACCACTAATCAGTGGAAAATAACCAGGAAGTTGAATAAATCTCATAGGAGTTGTGAGTAAGAAGATATCCCACTTTCTATCCAGATGATTCCAGATTTAGCCTGTTCGCATATGGCAATATCTTCAGATTCTTATCAAACCAGGATGAACCACGATCTAAGAAGCTTTATTTGGAACCACTAATCAGTGGAGAATAACCAGGAAGTTGAATAAATCTCATAGGAGTTGTGAGTAAGAAGATATCCACTTTCTATCCAGATGATTCCCAGATTAGCCTGTTCGGACATATGGCAATAGCTTCATGATTCTTATCAAACCAGGATGAACCAATATCTAAGAAGCTTGATTTGGAACCACTAATCAGTGGAGAATAACCAGGAAGTTGAATAAATCTCATAGGAGTTGTGAGTAAGAAGATATCCCACTTTCTATCCAGATGATTCCAGATTAGCCTGTTCGGACATATGGCAATATCTTCATGATTCTTATCAAACCAGGATGAACCACGATCTAAAGAAGCTTATTTGGAACCACTAAGTCCAGTGTTGTTGAGTAAGAAGATATCCCACTTTCTATCCAGATGATTCCAGATTAGCCTGTTCGGACATATGGCAATATCTTCATGATTCTTATCAAACCAGGATGAACCAATTATAAGAAGCTTGATTTGGAACCACTAATCAGTGGAGAATAACCAGGAAGTTGAATAAATCTCATAGGAGTTGTGAGTAAGAAGATATCCCACTTTCTATCCAGATGATTCCAGATTAGCCTGTTCGGACATATGGCAATATCTTCATGATTCTTATCAAACCAGGATGAACCACGATCTAAGAAGCTTTATTTGGAACCACTAATCAGTGGAGAATAACCAGGAAGTTGAATAAATCTCATAGGAGTTGAGTAAGAAGATATCCCACTTTCTATCCAGATGATTCCAGATTAGCCTGTTCGGACATATGGCAATATCTTCATGATTCTTATCAAACCAGGATGAACCACGATCTAAGAAGCTTTATTTGGAACCACTAATCAGTGGAGAATAACCAGGAAGTTGAATAAATCTCATAGGAGTTGTGAGTAAGAAGATATCCCACTTTCTATCCAGATGATTCCAGATTAGCCTGTTCGGACATATGGCAATATCTTCATGATTCTTATCAAACCAGGATGAACCACGATCTAAGAAGCTTTATTTGGAACCACTAATCAGTGGAGAATAACCAGGAAGTTGAATAAATCTCATAGGAGTTGTGAGTAAGAAGATATCCCACTTTCTATCCAGATGATTCCAGATTAGCCTGTTCGGACATATGGCAATATCTTCATGATTCTTATCAAACCAGGATGAACCAATATTAAGAAGCTTGATTGGGAACCACTAATCAGTGGAGAATAACCAGGAAGTTGAATAAATCTCATAGGAGTTGTGAGTAAGAAGATATCCCACTTTCTATCCAGATGATTCCAGATTAGCCTGTTCGGACATATGCAATATCTTCATGATTCTTATCAAACCAGGATGAACCACGATCTAAGAAGCTTTATTTGGAACCACTAATCAGTGGAGAATAACCAGGAAGTTGAATAAATCTCATAAGTGTTGTGAGCAAGAAGATATCCCACCTTCTATCCAGATGATTCCAGATTGCCTGTTCGGACATATGCCATTATCTTCATGATTCTTATCAAACCAGGATGAACCACGATCTAAGAAGCTTTATTTGGAACCACTAATCAGTGGAGAATAACCAGGAAGTTGAATAAATCTCATAGTGTTGTGAGCAAGAAGATATCCCACCTTCTATCCAGATGATTCCAGATTAGCCTGTTCGGACATATGCCATTATCTTCATGATTCTTATCAAACCAGGATGAACCACGATCTAAGAAGCTTTATTTGGAACCACTAATCAGTGGAGAATAACCAGGAAGTTGAATAATCTCATAGGAGTTGTGAGTAAGAAGATATCCCACTTTCTATCCAGATGATTCCAGATTAGCCTGTTCGGACATATGGCAATATCTTCATGATTCTTATCAAACCAGGATGAACCACGATCTAAGAAGCTTTATTTGGAACCACTAATCAGTGGAGAATAACCAGGAAGTTGAATAAATCTCATATGTTGTGAGTAAGAAGATATCCCACCTTCTATCCAGATGATTCCAGATTAGCCTGTTCGGACATATGCCATTATCTTCATGATTCTTATCAAACCAGGATGAACCACGATCTAAGAAGCTTTATTTGGAACCACTAATCAGTGGAGAATAACCAGGAAGTTGAATAAATCTCATAGGAGTTGTGATAAGAAGATATCCCACTTTCTATCCAGATGATTCCAGATTAGCCTGTTCGGACATATGCAATATCTTCATGATTCTTATCAAACCAGGATGAACCACGATCTAAGAAGCTTTATTTGAACCACTAATCAGTGGAGAATAACCAGGAAGTTGAATAAATCTCATAAGTGTTGTGAGCAAGAAGATATCCCACCTTCTATCCAGATGATCCAGATTAGCCTGTTCGGACATATGCCATTATCTTCATGATTCTTATCAAACCAGGATGAACCACGATCTAAGAAGCTTTATTTGGAACCACTAATCAGTGGAGAATAACCAGGAAGTTGAATAAATCTCATAGGAGTTGTGAGTAAGAAGATATCCCACTTTCTATCCAGATGATTCCAGATTAGCCTGTTCGGACATATGGCAATATCTTCATGATTCTTATCAAACCAGGATGAACCAATATATAAGAAGCTTTATTGGAACCACTAATCAGTGGAGAATAACCAGGAAGTTGAATAAATCTCATAGGAGTTGTGAGTAAGAAGATATCCCACTTTCTATCCAGATGATTCCAGATTAGCCTGTTCGGACATATGGCAATATCTTCATGATTCTTATCAAACCAGGATGAACCACGATCTAAGAAGCTTTATTTGGAACCACTAATCAGTGGAGGAATAACCAGGAAGTTGAATAAATCTCAAGGAGTTGTGAGTAAGAAGATATCCCACTTCTATCCAGATGATTCCAGATTAGCCTGTTCGGACATATGGCAATATCTTCATGATTCTTATCAAACCAGGATGAAACCACGATCTAAGAAGCTTTATTTGGAACCACTAATCAGTGGAGAATAACCAGGAAGTTGAATAAATCTCATAGGAGTTGTGAGTAAGAAGATATCCCACTTCTATCCAGATGATTCCAGATTAGCCTGTTCGGACATATGGCAATATCTTCATGATTCTTATCAAACCAGGATGAACCACGATCTAAGAAGCTTTATTTGGAACCACTAATCAGTGGAGAATAACCAGGAAGTTGAATAAATCTCATAGGAGTGTGAGTAAGAAGATATCCCACTTTCTATCCAGATGATTCCAGATTAGCCTGTTCGGACATATGGCAATATCTTCATGATTCTTATCAAACCAGGATGAACCACGATCTAAGAAGCTTTATTTGGAACACTAATCAGTGGAGAATAACCAGGAAGTTGAATAAATCTCATAGGAGTTGTGAGTAAGAAGATATCCCACTTTCTATCCAGATGATTCCAGATTAGCCTGTTCGGACATATGGCAATATCTTCATGATTCTTATCAAACCAGGATGAACCACGATCTAAGAAGCTTTATTTGGAACCACTAATCAGTGGAAATAACCAGGAAGTTGAATAAATCTCATAGGAGTTGTGAGTAAGAAGATATCCCACTTTCTATCCAGATGATTCCAGATTAGCCTGTTCGGACATATGGCAATATCTTCATGATTCTTATCAAACCAGGATGAACACGATCTAAGAAGCTTTATTTGGAACCACTAATCAGTGGAGAATAACCAGGAAGTTGAATAAATCTCATAGGAGTTGTGAGTAAGAAGATATCCCACTTTCTATCCAGATGATTCCAGATTAGCCTGTTCGGACATATGGCAAATCTTCATGATTCTTATCAAACCAGGATGAACCAATCTAAGAAGCTTGATTGGGAACCACTAATCAGTGGAGAATAACCAGGAAGTTGAATAAATCTCATAGGAGTTGTGAGTAAGAAGATATCCCACTTTCTATCCAGATGATTCCAGATTAGCCTGTTCGGACATATGGCAATATCTTCATGATTCTTATCAAACCAGGATGAACCACGATCTAAGAAGCTTTATTTGGAACCACTAATCGGTGGTTGAGAGTAAGAAGATATCCCACCTTCTATCCAGATGATTCCAGATTAGCCTGTTCGGACATATGCCATATCTTCATGATTCTTATCAAACCAGGATGAACCACGATCTAAGAAGCTTATTTGGAACCACTAATCAGTGGAGAATAACCAGGAAGTTGAATAAATATATAGTGTTGTGAGTAAGAAGATATCCCACTTTCTATCCAGATGATTCCAGATTAGCCTGTTCGGACATATGGCAATATCTTCATGATTCTTATCAAACCAGGATGAACCCTGATAGAAAAGTTATAAGACTAGAAGTATGGGAGATGAATGAGAGAGAATGGCGAGAGTGAGAGACAAAGAGAATGAAACACATAATCTTGATATCAAATATGGTGAGCATACAAGGTTATTTAAAGGGGAACAAACCTAAGAAAGTAATAAACAAAGGAAACAATAAACAAGTCTTCGATGATCAAGTGAGGAGCAGAGTGAGCAGAGTGAAAGTGATGGTCCTAACGGTTGGGAGGACCACTCTTTCCTTAACCAAACTCGTGACCTTTCTCCTTCGCCAACCACTTCACTTGGCGAGTTTCTTCTTCACTTCTCTCTTCACTTAAACCTTCTCATTAATCAACTACTAACTTGTCCACCTTGTACTCCAAGCTAGGTTATAAACTTGGTTCAACAAGCAATGATCATCCTTTGCTCTCTTACGCTTGATCTGCATTCCTCTTACTCTTGATGCTTTCATCTCAACACTCCCCCTCAAGCTTGGACCATGTGGAACAAAGTCAAGCTTGGAAGACCATGAAGCATTCCCTCATTAAAACCTTGATATGCAAAACCAGTGGGACAAAAACATATCAAGGAAAGAGTAGAACACTTCATGGAGAGGGGATCACTGAGATGAAAGATCTACAAGTCCAAGCTTTGGAATGAAATGAACTCGCAGACTTTAGAGCTTGCAGCCTTGGTGAAGATATCTGCCAACTGATCCTCACTTCTGGTGTAGCATGGAAGTATAACCTTCTGCTCAACCGCTTGCCTCACTTTGTGACAATAACCTCAATGTGTTTGGTTCTCTCATGGAAGACAGAGTTGCTGGCAATGTGTATAAGCTGCCTGGTTGTCACAATGCATGGTGAAGGTGTTGTGAACTCAATTCCCAAATCCTTAAGCAAACCCTTGATCCAGATCAAACTCACTTGTCAGCTTCCTCTTGCCCTAATACTCAGCTTCAGCACTTGAACAAGACACCACCTTTGTTTCTTGCTCTTCCAAGTCACCAAATTGCCTCCAATGAAAAGTGCAATAGCCAGTAAGTTTGATCTCCTATCAACTCTATCTCCTGCCCAATCAGCATCACAGTATCCAACTATCTCGGTGCTCTTATTGCATTCCCATCCAGATTCCTTGTCCTGGCTTCTCTTAGATACTCTTAGATCTCTCACCCATGCCCAATGATGACTTTTGGTGCTTTCATCTGCTGGCTCACTTGGTCACGGCAAAAGCATAATATCTGGCCTGTGTGATGGTTAAATAGATGAGTTCTCTCACCATTCTTCGTACCTCTTTGACATCTTCAAATGGTTTTTGTCCTCAACTCCCTTTGCGTAGTACTTGTACCCCATCTTCCAATGGAGTCTTTGCTTTCTTTGCACTTAGATCACCTGCCTCTCAACATAATCAAGTGGTACTTTCTTGGTTTAAGAATACCCCTCTTTAGATCGCATATCTCTATCCTAGAAAGTACTTTAGTTCACCCAAGTCTTTGATATCAAATGAGGATTTAAGAAAACCTTAGTTAAGATGAATACCTTCTTTTATCACTGCCTGTAATGATAATGTCATCCACATATATCAGGATGACTATGATTCCTTGTTCCGTGGTCAGTGTAAACAAAAGTGTGATCAGCTTCAGTCAACTTGTTGAACCCTCTTCCATTGAGTGTTGTGCTGAGCTTGTGGTACCAGGCTCTTGGGATTGCTTTAACCCATAGATTGCTTTCCTTAGCCTGAGAACATTCCTGGTTGTACAAGATCTTCCATACCAGGAGGTGGCCTCATATAGACTTCATCTCTTCTAGTTCACCTTGTAGGAAAGCATTCTTGACATCCATCTGCCATAGATCCCACTCTAGTTCACTGCCAGTGAGAGAACCACTCTGATCGTGTGTAGCTTTTGCACTGGTGCAAAGGTATCCAAGTAATCTCTCCATAAGACTTGAGTGTACCTCTTGCTACAAGTCTTGTCTTCCTCCTTTCTGGCTTTCCATTTGCTTGATACTTGATGGTAAAGAGAAGTCTGCTTGTTACTGCCTTCTTGCCTTTGGGAGTTTGGTCTCATACCATTGCCAATTTTGATCATAGCCCCAACCTCATCTCCAACTGACTCACGCCACTCATCCAATGCCATAGCTTCTTCATAAGACCTTGGGATGTATTCTTCATCTAAGCTGATCATGAAAGCTTGATGTCCAACTGGATACTGAGCTAGAGAACACACATGCTTGAGTGGATGAGCTACTGCTTGATTGTTGAAGTACACTCTTGTATTTGTCCGCAGTTTGAGGCTGGTCTTCTCTCCCTGTGCTTCTCCTAAGCATTGGTTGAGCTACCTGCCTCTTCCACATTCTGGTTCTCTACTATGTGTTCCTCCTCACTTGTTGCTCCTCAGCTGGTGTATTGCATTTCCATCCTGATCATGAACCTGATTCACTGTGTGGTGATGCTTCTTGATCCCCCCCTTCAGGATTAGGATGGGAATCTCACTTGCCGGAGTAACTCTTCACTCCAGCTACTGGAGGTTGATTTCCAGCTCCAGTACCCATTGTCCAGAACCACCAAGCTCATCACTTTGATTTGACTTCGGCTGAGGCATATGGATGCAAGAGACTCCATAAATTCTTCTCAAAATTGTCTGTCCTATCTGTTAAGTTGAGGCAATAAGAGTTGAGTGTGAAGGATGAAATGAGGAGATTAAGTTGGAAAGATGTTTAGAAGTGAGTTTGAGAAGAGTGTGTACGGACTGTACGGACTTGTACGGACATGTACGGACCATCTCAACTCAAACCACTTTTAAACATCATTTGGAGACAATTTGGATTGTGCAAAGTCTGGGCACAAAAGTTACCTCAGTGAAAATAAGTTACCGTGTGGTAACTATTTGAACTAAGGTAAACTGTCTATGAGAAGAGATGAAGAGTGAAGAACAAGTTACAAAGACTTGTGATCAAGGAGAGGGTTTAGTGTGATCGAGCTTGTGACCGTTTATGGATAGGGTCACTATGCTAGATAAGGTTACTATGCAGCAAGACAGGCTGGACCAAGCTGGATACGCGAAGTGAACCTGGTCCAAGCATTTCAAAGAGAGCGCTCCTCCCCTTGAATAGTCTTTGAGTCTTAACCACTCATTTGTCTTAACCTAGCTTACTCTCGCTTCCTATATATTGTAAACTCTTCTCATAAATCAAACTAAGCATTTCGATACACAAACTCTGCCTCCTAAACTCTCTCGTTCTCTTAAACTCTGTTCTAAGCATTTGATCTCTCAAACTCTCACATAAACACCTTAAACACTTATAAATGTCTAAAATAAATGGTATCAGAGCCAGGTTAGAAGGATCTCGGTTCGCAGTTGAAGATTCAAAGCTAAAGCTTTGAAGATCTTCTCGGTGTTCGTGGTGTTCTTGGCGGTTTGAAGCTCAAGCTTGTTTCTTTGTGGTTCGTGGTAGCTGTGAAGACTCAAGCTAGATTCGTTGATATTTTGGCGGTTCATTCAAACTTTGAAGATTCAAACTGGGTTTTGGCGGTTCGAGTTAGTTCTTTGAAGAAAGCTTGTTCCTTTGTGATTCCGTGAAGATTTGAAGCTTGGTTGCGGTTCGTTGATACTTTTGGCGGTTCATTCAAACTTGAAGATTCAAACTTGGGGTTTCGGCGGTTCAAGCTGGTTCTTTGAAGAAAGCTTGTTCCTTTTGTGGTTCCGTGAAGATTTGAAGCTTGTTGTGGTTCGTGAAGCAAAGAGTGTTACTTGTTATTTGTTGTGTGAAAGCTGAAGGCTTGGTTGAGTTTCTTAGCTATGGATAGTGGAGGAAGCTCAAAGATGAAGGTTGCGGTTTGTTTCAAGGGAAACAACTACTTGGTGTGGTCTCGGATGGTGAAGACTGCTGTGGGAATGAAAGGCTTGTGGAAGCACATCACTGTAGGTGAAGCTCCAAAGCTCATCACTCAAGGAGAAGATGAAGGCGAAGCGGCTCAAGAGGCATTTGAGAAATGGGAACAAGAAGACATGCAAGTGCTGTCAGTTCTTCAAAACTCACTTGACCCGGCAATTCTTGATGCTTATAGCTACTGCGAGTCAGCTAAAGAACTATGGGACACCTTGAAGAAGGTGTATGGAAACACCTCAAACCTGAGCAGAGTGTTTGAGGTCAAGCACGCATTGAACCACCTGGTTCAAGAAGACATGGAGTTTACTAAGCACTTGGGAAGGTTTAGATCACTCTGGTCTGAACTTGAGATGTTGAGGCCAAGCACGGTGGATGCTGATGAGCTTAACAAGAGGAGAGAGCAAGACAAAGTGTTTGGGCTTCTCCTCACATTGAATCCGGCGTATCAAGGACTTATCCAACACTTGTTGAGGGAGGATAACTTGCCGGATCTTGAGAATGTGGTTGCAAGGATCCAAAAGGAGCAAGGTACCATTGGGTTGTTTGGAAAGAAAGGAGAGCTGGCACTGGTGAATCAAGCAGCTAAGATTGATCAAGAGGAGACTCCACAAGCAAACAAGGCTGCGCATGGGAAGTATGAGAAGTTTGATGGGGATTGTGATCATTGCAAGAAGCATGGGCATAAGAAGAGTCAGTGCTGGATTCTTCATCCTCACTTGAAGCCGGCAAAGTTCATGAAGGATCGTGAGAAGAGAGGATCTGGATACAAGGCTGAGAAATCAAGTGGAGCTGGTACAAGCAAGGAAACCAATGAGGAGAAGTCCATGGTTGCTTACTCTGGTGAACCAAGCAACCGCGGGACAAGTGATCAAGAGTATCTCAAGAAGTCCGACCTGGATGCTTTGATCAAACTCTTCAAGGAGAATGGTAACATTGAGGGTTCATCCTTTAGTGCTAGGTTGATAGATAATGGCAGTGAGCTTGATAGAAATGCTAGGATGCTGGATAGTTTAAGAGAAATGCATAATCATACTAGTAGTTCCAATATTGCTAGGATTGAGCATGCATTCAAACCGTCTAGTATTCTTGCTCTTATTGCTAAGCCTATCATCACTAGACCTCTTGTGATTGATTCCGGATGCACTCATCACATGATTAGTGACACTAGCTTAATAAGAGATATTATGCCTACTACTGGTCATGTGATGATTGCGGATGGAGCTAAAGTACCTATCAAAGGGATAGGAAGTCTTAAACTCTTTGATAGGGAATCTAAGGCATTGTATATGCCTTCCTTTACCTCAAATTTGTTATCTGTTAAGAAATGTGCCACTGATCTAAATTGCAATGTTATATTCAGCCCTAATGATGTCAAGTTTCAGGATATTGATAGCAGCAAGCTTATTGGAAAAGGAGTGACCAAAGGAGAATTATATTTGCTTGAAGATCTTGCTCCTATTTCTGATCGTTGCTGTCTTTTTACTTCTGTTTCTGCTCCTAGTCTAAGTAAAGATGCATTGTGGCATACTAGACTAGGACACCCTCATAATAAGGCTTTTAAACTGATGTTGCCAGGTGTTGCATTTGAGAACAAAGATTGTGAAGCTTGTATTTTAGGCAAGCATTGTAAAACTGTTTTTCCAAACTCTTCAACGGTTTATAAAAATTGCTTTGATCTTGTTCATTCGGATGTTTGGACTTCTCCTTGCTTGTCTAGAGATAATTTCAAGTATTATGTCACATTCATTGATGAAAAATCCAAATACACCTGGTTAACTTTAATTCCAACCAAAGATAGGGTGCTTGATGCATTTAAAAGTTTTCAAACCTATGTAACTAACCATTACAATGCCAAGATAAAAATTTTCAGGTCAGATAATGGAGGAGAGTACACTGGTCATGCATTCAAGCATCACTTAGCTCAACATGGCATCTTGCACCAAACGAGTTGCCCATACACTCCACAGCAAAATGGGGTTGCTGAGAGGAAGAACCGCATCTCATGGAAGTGGCAAGAACCATTATGCTCCAGTCAAAGGTTCCCAAGAGGTTTTGGAGTGATGCAGTATCCACGGCTTGTTACTTGATCAATAGAACTCCAACCTTGGTACTTCAAGGCAAGTCACCTTTTGAGGTACTAAATCAGTCCAAACCTTCACTGGAGTATATGCGGGTCTTTGGTGTCTTTGTTATGTGATGGTGGCAAGTGAGATGCGAAACAAGCTTGAAGCAAGAAGTATCAAGGCTATGTTCATTGGGTATTCAACTAGCCAGAAGGGTTACAAATGTTATGATCCTGACACAAGGCGTGTGTTGGTGTCAAGGAAGTGAAGTTCATAGAAGAAAGAGGGTACTATGATGAGCAAAACCAGGAAGATTTGAAGGATCTTACCAGTGATAGAGCTTCAGTACTGAGGACGATCCTAGAAGGGATGGGAATCCATGTGGATCAGCATGGTCCTGTCAACGGGAATCATCAAGGTGGTGGGAATCATCAGGAGACACCACACCTTGACCATGAGGGGGGAGAAGAACCAAGTGGAGCAGAAGGAAGTTCTGGTTCGGAGGAGAGTTCTGGTGCTCATGATCAAGGTGTTGAGATGTCTAATTCGGATTCTGGAGCTGAGGAGAGTCAACCAAGTGGGGGAGCTGAAGCAAATCAGCAAAATGAAGAAGTGGTTAGTAGTGGAAATGAGGAGGAAGCAACAGCAACGCAGCATTCTCCACAGCCTACTTTGAGAAGGAGCACAAGAGTTAAGAGAGATGCATCTAACTGGGTGAATACAAGGGTGTATTACAATGCTCAAGCGGTTGAGCATCCATCTCAAGCAGTGTGTTCATTTGCAAGCTTTCCTGAGGAACATCAAGCTTTCACAGTGAGTTTAGATGAGAGCTATGTTCCAAGAAGTTATGAGGAAGCAATGTTGATTCAAGAGTGGAGAGACTCAGTGAATGATGAAGCTGGCGCAATGATAAAGAATGACACTTGGTATGAGAGTACATTACCAAAAGGAAAGAAGGCAGTGTCATGTAAGTGGATCTTTACCATCAAGTACTTACCTAATGGCAAGATTGATAGAAGGAAGACTCGGTTGGTAGCTAGAGGGTTTACTCAAACCTATGGAGAAGACTACATTGACACATTTGCTCCGGTTGCCAAGCTTCATACCATTAGAGTAGTGTTGTCTCTTGCTGTGAACTTGGAATGGGATCTTTGGCAAATGGATGTCAAGAATGCTTTCTTGCAAGGAGAGCTTGAGGATGAAGTTTACATGTTACCACCACCGGGTCTTGAGCACTTGGTTAAGAAGGGAAATGTGTTGAGACTCAAGAAGGCTATCTATGGACTTAAGCAGTCTCCAAGAGCATGGTACTACAAGCTGAGCACCACCCTGAATGGAAGAGGATTCAAGAAATGCGAGCTTGACCATACTCTTTTCACTCTCACCACACCCTCAGGTATCATCTGTATCCTTGTCTATGTTGATGATATTATCATCACTGGTTCTGATAAGACAGGTATTCAAGAGACTAAGGACTTCCTAAAGTCAGTATTTGAGATTAAGGACTTGGGAGAAATGAAATACTTCCTTGGAATTGAGTTGTGTAGATCCAAGGAAGGTTTGTTCATATCTCAGAGGAAATATACACTTGATCTTTTGAAAGATGCAGGTATGGATGAAGGGAAGACAGCTAAGATGCCGATGGAAGATGGGTACAAGGTTCCACGTGAGGGGGAGACTGAAGATAGCAAGCCGTTCAAGGATCCAAAGCTCTATAGGAAGCTTGTGGGGAAGCTCATATATCTGACCATTACTCGGCCAGATATATGTTTGCGGTTAACCAAGTCAGTCAGCATATGCAAGTACCCAAGGAGCACCATTGGAGAATGGTGGAAAGGTTGCTGATGTATCTGAATGGAACCAGGAGTCTAGGCATCTGGATGGGTTGTAACAAGAGTACTGAAGCTGTGGGGTATTGTGATGCGGATTGGGCAGGTGATAGAGTTGATAGAAGATCAACAACAGGCTATTGCACTTTCATTGGAGGCAATCTGGTTACATGGAAGAGCAAGAAGCAGAAAGTGGTGTCCTGTTCTAGTGCTGAAGCTGAGTACCGTGCAATGCTCAAGCTTACTAACGAGTTGGTGTGGATCAAAGGAATCCTGAAGCATTTGGAAGTTGATCAAGCCACACCTATGGTCATGCATTGTGACAATCAAGCTGCCATTCACATAGCTTCCAACAGTGTGTTTCATGAGAGAACTAAACACATTGAGGTGGACTGTCACAAGGTTAGGCAGATGATTGTACTTGGAGTGGTGTTACCATGTTACACAAGGAGTGAGGATCAGTTAGCTGATGTGTTCACAAAGGCGGCAAGGCAGAAGACAATGGAGTCCATCCACATTAGGCTGGGCCTCATTGACCTGAGGAGTACCAACTAAATGCTCCCCTGCTGGGATATCTCTACTCTTTTTCCTCTTCAAGGTTTTGTCCCAATGGGTTTTCCTTGTTGAGGTTTTAATGAGGGAGATTGAACAGCATTCCAAGCTCGACTTGTTCCACATGGTCAAGCTTGAGGGGGAGTGTTAAGTTGAGGCAATAAGAGTTGAGTGTGAAGGATGAAATGAGGAGATTAAGTTGGAGAGATGTTTAGAAGTGAGTTTGAGAAGAGTGTGTACGGACTGTACGGACTTGTACGGACATGTACGGACCATCTCAACTCAAACACTTTTAAACATCATTTGGAGACAATTTGGATTGTGCAAAGTCTGGGCACAAAAGTTACCTCAGTGAAAATAAGTTACCGTGTGGTAACTATTTGAACTAAGGTAAACTGTCTATGAGAAGAGATGAAGAGTGAAGAACAAGTTACAAAGACTTGTGATCAAGGAGAGGGTTTAGTGTGATCGAGCTTGTGACCGTATGGATAGGGTCACTATGCTAGATAAGGTTACTATGCAGCAAGACAGGCTGGACCAAGCTGGATACGCGAAGTGAACCTGGTCCAAGCATTTCAAAGAGAGCGCTCCTCCCTTGAATAGTCTTTGAGTCTTAACCACTCATTTGTCTTAACCTAGCTTACTCTCGCTTCCTATATATTGTAAACTCTTCTCATAAATCAAACTAAGCATTTCGATACACAAACTCTGCCTCCTAAACTCTCTCGGTTCTCTTAAACTCTGTTCTAAGCATTTGATCTCTCAAACTCTCACATAAACACCTTAAACACTTATAAATGTCTAAAAGTGAAA
>NW_026618113.1:0-13743 GCF_000801105.2 Raphanus sativus
TGATTAGTGGTTCCAAATAAAGGCTTCTTTAGATCGTGGTTCATCCTGGTTGATAAGAATTCATGAAGATATTGCCATATGTCCGAACAGGCTAAATCTGGAATCATCTGGATAGAAAGTGGGATATCTTCTTACTCACAACTCCTATGAGATTTATTCAACTTCCTGGTTATTCTCCACTGATTAGTGTTCCAAATAAAGCTTCCTAGATCGTGGTTCATCCTGGTTTGATAAAGAATCATGAAGATATTGCCATATGTCCGAACAGGCTAATCTGGAATCATCTGGATAGAAAGTGGGATATCTTCTTGCTCACAACTCTTATGAGAATATTCAACTTCCTGGTTATTCTCCACTGATTAGTGGTTCCAAATAAAGCTTCCTAGATCGTGGTTCATCCTGGTTTGATAAGAATCATGAAGATATTGCCATATGTCCGAACAGGCTAATCTGGAATCATCTGGATAGAAAGTGGGATATCTTCTTACTCACAACTCCTTATGAGATTTATTCAACTTCCTGGTTATTCTCCACTGATTAGTGGTTCCAAATAAAGCTTCTTAGATCGTGGTTCATCCTGGTTTGATAAGAATCATGAAGATAAGCATATTGTCCGAACAGGCTAATCTGGAATCATCTGGATAGAAAGTGGGATATCTTCTTACTCACAACTCCTATGAATTTATTCAACTTCCTGGTTATTCTCCACTGATTAGTGGTTCCAAATAAAAGCTTCTTAGATCGTGGTTCATCCTGGTTTGATAAGAATCATGAGATAATGCCATATGTCCGAACAGGCTAATCTGGAATCATCTGGATAGAAGGTGGGATATCTTCTTACTCACAACACCTATGAGATTTATTCAACTTCCTGGTTATTCTCCACTGATTAGTGGTTCCAAATAAAGCTTCTTAGATCGTGGTTCATCCTGGTTTGATAAGAATCATGAAGATATTGCCATATGTCCGAACAGGCTAATCTGGAATCATCTGGATAGAAAGTGGGATATCTTCTTACTCACAACTCCTATGAGATTTATTCAACTTCCTGGTTATTCTCCACTGATTAGTGGTTCCAATAAAGCTTCTTAGATCGTGGTTCATCCTGGTTTGATAAGAATCATGAAGATAATGGCATATGTCCGAACAGGCTAATCTGGAATCATCTGGATAGAAGGTGGGATATCTTCTTGCTCACAACACTTATGAGATTTATTCAACTTCCTGGTTATTCTCCACTGATTAGTGGTTCCAAATAAAGCTTCTTAGATCGTGGTTCATCCTGGTTTGATAAGAATCATGAAGATATTGCCATATGTCCGAACAGGCTAATCTGGAATCATCTGGATAGAAAGTGGGATATCTTCTTACTCACAACTCCTATGAGATTTATTCAACTTCCTGGTTATTCTCCACTGATTAGTGGTTCCAAATAAAGCTTCTTAGATCGTGGTTCATCCTGGTTTGATAAGAATCATGAAGATATTGCCATATGTCCGAACAGGCTAATCTGGAATCATCTGGATAGAAAGTGGGATATCTTCTTACTCACAACTCCTATGAGATTTATTCAACTTCCTGGTTATTCTCCACTGATTAGTGGTTCCAAATAAAGCTTCTTAGATCGTGGTTCATCCTGGTTTGATAAGAATCATGAAGATATTGCCATATGTCCGAACAGGCTAATCTGGAATCATCTGGATAGAAAGTGGGATATCTTCTTACTCACAACTCCTATGAGATTTATTCAACTTCCTGTTATTCTCCACTGATTAGTGGTTCCAAATAAAGCTTCTTAGATCGTGGTTCATCCTGGTTTGATAAGAATCATGAAGATATTGCCATATGTCCGAACAGGCTAATCTGGAATCATCTGGATAGAAAGTGGGATATCTTCTTACTCACAACTTATGAGATTTATTCAACTTCCTGGTTATTCTCCACTGATTAGTGGTTCCAAATAAAGCTTCTTAGATCGTGGTTCATCCTGGTTTGATAAGAATCATGAAGATAATGCATATGTCCGAACAGGCTAATCTGGAATCATCTGGATAGAAGGTGGGATATCTTCTTACTCACAACTCCTATGAGATTTATTCAACTTCCTGGTTATTCTCCACTGATTAGTGGTTCCAAATAAAGCTTCTTAGATCGTGGTTCATCCTGGTTTGATAAGAATCATGAAGATATTGCCATATGTCCGAACAGGCTAATCTGGAATCATCTGGATAGAAAGTGGGATATCTTCTTACTCACAACTCCTATGAGATTTATTCAACTTCCTGGTTATTCTCCACTGATTAGTGGTTCCAAATAAAGCTTCTTAGATCGTGGTTCATCCTGGTTTGATAAGAATCATGAAGATATTGCCATATGTCCGAACAGGCTAATCTGGAATCATCTGGATAGAAAGTGGGATATCTTCTTACTCACAACTCCTATGAGATTTATTCAACTTCCTGGTTATTCTCCACTGATTAGTGGTTCCAAATAAAGCTTCTTAGATCGTGGTTCATCCTGGTTTGATAAGAATCATGAAGATATTGCCATATGTCCGAACAGGCTAATCTGGAATCATCTGGATAGAAAGTGGGATATCTTCTTACTCACAACACTTATGAGATTTATTCAACTTCCTGGTTATTCTCCACTGATTAGTGGTTCCAAATAAAGCTTCTTAGATCGTGGTTCATCCTGGTTTGATAAGAATCATGAAGATAATTGGCATATGTCCGAACAGGCTAATCTGGAATCATCTGGATAGAAGGTGGGATATCTTCTTACTCACAACACTTATGAGATTTATTCAACTTCCTGGTTATTCTCCACTGATTAGTGGTTCCAAATAAAGCTTCTTAGATCGTGGTTCATCCTGGTTTGATAAGAATCATGAAGATATTGCCATATGTCCGAACAGGCTAATCTGGAATCATCTGGATAGAAGTGGGATATCTTCTTACTCACAACTCCTATGAGATTTATTCAACTTCCTGGTTATTCTCCACTGATTAGTGGTTCCAAATAAAGCTTCTTAGATCGTGGTTCATCCTGGTTTGATAAGAATCATGAAGATAATGGCATATGTCCGAACAGGCTAATCTGGAATCATCTGGATAGAAAGTGGGATATCTTCTTACTCACAAACACTTATGAGATTTATTCAACTTCCTGGTTATTCTCCACTGATTAGTGGTTCCAAATAAAGCTTCTTAGATCGTGGTTCATCCTGGTTTGATAAGAATCATGAAGATATTGCCATATGTCCGAACAGGCTAATCTGGAATCATCTGGATAGAAAGTGGGATATCTTCTTACTCACAACTCCTATGAGATTTATTCAACTTCCTGGTTATTCTCCACTGATTAGTGGTTCCAAATAAAGCTTCTTAGATCGTGGTTCATCCTGGTTTGATAAGAATCATGAAGATAATGGCATATGTCCGAACAGGCTAATCTGGAATCATCTGGATAGAAAGTGGGATATCTTCTTACTCACAACTCTTATGAGATTTATTCAACTTCCTGGTTATTCTCCACTGATTAGTGGTTCCAAATAAAGCTTCTTAGATCGTGGTTCATCCTGGTTTGATAAGAATCATGAAGATATTGCCATATGTCCGAACAGGCTAATCTGGAATCATCTGGATAGAAAGTGGGATATCTTCTTACTCACAACTCTTATGAGATTTATTCAACTTCCTGGTTATTCTCCACTGATTAGTGGTTCCAAATAAAGCTTCTTAGATCGTGGTTCATCCTGGTTTGATAAGAATCATGAAGATATTGCCATATGTCCGAACAGGCTAATCTGGAATCATCTGGATAGAAAGTGGGATATCTTCTTACTCACAACTCCTATGAGATTTATTCAACTTCCTGGTTATTCTCCACTGATTAGTGGTTCCCAATAAAGCTTCTTATATATTGGTTCATCCTGGTTTGATAAGAATCATGAAGATATTGCCATATGTCCGAACAGGCTAATCTGGAATCATCTGGATAGAAAGTGGGATATCTTCTTACTCACAACTCCTATGAGATTTATTCAACTTCCTGGTTATTCTCCACTGATTAGTGGTTCCAAATAAAGCTTCTTAGATCGTGGTTCATCCTGGTTTGATAAGAATCATGAAGATATTGCCATATGTCCGAACAGGCTAATCTGGAATCATCTGGATAGAAAGTGGGATATCTTCTTACTCACAACTCCTATGAGATTTATTCAACTTCCTGGTTATTCTCCACTGATTAGTGGTTCCAAATAAAGCTTCTTAGATCGTGGTTCATCCTGGTTTGATAAGAATCATGAAGATAATGGCATATGTCCGAACAGGCTAATCTGGAATCATCTGGATAGAAGGTGGGATATCTTCTTACTCACAACACTTATGAGATTTATTCAACTTCCTGGTTATTCTCCACTGATTAGTGGTTCCAAATAAAGCTTCTTAGATCGTGGTTCATCCTGGTTTGATAAGAATCATGAAGATATTGCCATATGTCCGATGATGAGGACATAGAACCAGACATCAACATCCCCACACTTAGACAAGCTCCAAGGACAAGATCAGGAACTAGAGGTGTTGCTGCTAGCTTTAACAAAGCCATAGAAGTTCTTCTCATCAAGAGCAACATCAACACCAAGCTAGAAGCCATCACAAACCGCATGGATCAATTCACTATAACCGGAGGAGAAGCAAATAAAGAAGAAACTTATGTTATACAAGTTGGTCCAAGAGGAGATGATAACATATGGTCCATTCTTCCTTGCAAGGAAATGGTTTCCTTATTTACCATCTCCCCTAAGTGATACGGTGAGTTTTGAAGAAGGAAGAGCAAAGCCTCAAACGACAACACTTTGAACAAGATCAAGTTTGGCTCCTCTCCAACGGCTACTTCTTTCAAACCCATTCCGCATCAAAGGTAAGTATGGTAAGTTCATTTACATTTTATTTATATCCTATGGTTATCATGCAGGGTCTTGTTTGCATTTTATTTCATTTCTTTGAGTCAGGCATTGTTTAGCCTATGTTTTCTTAGGTCCAAGTATCGAGTCTTTGTATTGCTTTGTTTCAAGACCCCTAGAAGGGCACAACTGCATTGGCGAGTATATAAGCCCCTATAAGCAGTCATGTATTTTAACCTTTATGAAATATATGAGTCAGTTTGCCCTAGCAACTAAACCTAAGCCTTTGAGAGTTTGTGAGAAGCAGCCTCCAAGCAAATCGTGATTTATCAAACTCCTCTCCATAGAGTTTGTGGTTTCACCTCGATCCATCTCTTTGATTGTGAGATTCAATCAGCCTTCACTCCATCTATCCATCTCTATATCATTGTTGAGTTGTTTATACGAACAAGCAACAAAGATCCATCCTTCATCCTCACGCCATCTCTCATCCCTTGAAGTATCAAGTTGGTTATTCGACCAAGTGGTGCTTTCCAACCTCCATTGGTGTCTTTGCGAGTCTCAATACAACCGGATCCATCACTCAAACTATCCTCTACATCAGATCCTTCCATCTCACTCCACTCCACCATCAACCGGTTCATTGATCCTCACCTCTATCCAGCCAGCTTGAGCAAGGCCCTCTTTGTGCCTATATCATTTTGGTATCAGAGCCGAAAGGTTCCTTATTTGGTTATCTCTTTTCCTTATCCATTTAGATCGTGTAGTTTTATCTAAGAAAAGCCAAAAAAAAAAATTGTTCTTTCTTTAGTTCTTGATTTCACCATTGTTGTTCTTTGTGTTCTTGTTGCATAAATCGAAAAAGAAAAAGAAAAGAGAAGAGTTTTTGCCTTGTTTGATTCGTGTTTCTAAAAGAAAATTTCAAAAGAAAGTGTTTTAGATTGATTGCATTGCATATTTCCTTTTATATCATTTGCGCATCAATCATTGTTCTTGCAACATTTAGTTTCTCTTTTCAGAATTTCTTTGCTTTATCATCAAAAAGTTTTCAAAAAAAAATATAAAAAGTTTTTCTTCTTTGATATTTACATTTCGTATTTCATATTTCAAAAAAAAAAATATTTCATTTCATAGTTTGAACTTTCCATATTTGAATCATATTGTTGCATTCATATCATTGTTGGTCCAACTCTCCTTTGTTATATCTTTGCCGAGTTTCAATTGCTTCATTTGCAATAATAGTATCATCTTTGCAAATTGTACTCTTTGAACTTGTTTCTTTGATATCTTTCACTTGATCTTGAGAATTCTTTTCAGGTTAAGACATGGGAGATACTAGCTCAACTTCAGCTGATACCGCAACTACTATGGCTCAACTCCTAGTTGCAATGCAATCCATCAGTGAGAGGATGACTCGCCTAGAGCAAGGGCAACAAGCTCGAGCCAACCAACCGGTTCAAGGAGCAAACAACAATCCTCAAGACCAGCAACCACAACAACAACAACAACAACAACACAAGACAACCCCCGAGCTGAGGATGATTCGGATAGTGACATGCCGAGTCTAGAAGAGGAAGAACAAAGGCCCCCTCCTAGAAGAAATGCTAGAGATAGAGGAAGAAACCGAGGAAGAGGTCATGACCAAGAGCATGATCAATGGCAAGGAGGCAAGGACTTGAAGCTCACGCCACCAACCTTTGCTGGAAAGGTTAATCCTGATGCCTACATTGATTGGGAGACACGCATGGAGTACATCTTTGACTACTACCATTACTCCGAGCTAAGGAAGGTCTCTCTAGCTGCTGCTCAGCTCACTGAAACCGCCTTGACATGGTGGGATCGAGAGCTATCCGAGAGGAGAAGGCTAAGGCGTGCACCCATTGCTCTTTGGGATGACATGAGAGCCATGCTGAGGAGGAGATATGTGCCAAGTTACTACTACCGTGACTTGCAAAAGAGGTTCAGGAAGCTCACTCAAGGATCCAAGTCAGTTGAGGAGTACTATGAAGAGTTTGATGCTATGAGGAACCGCTTAGAAGTTCAAGACTCTGAGGAAACCTTGATGGCACAATTCTTGGATGGACTTCAAGATAGGATAACAAGAAAGGTGGAGAGACAGAACTATGAGCACTTCCATGATCTAATCCACTTTGCTATCCAAGCAGAGCAACACATCAAGCGCAAAACCGCAGCTACAAGTAGAAGTAAGAACACTTGGACTCCACCAGCTCAAAGAAATGACAAGGGCAAGTCCATTGAGGTTGAGAGCCGGTTCAAGAAGAACTCCACTACTGATGCATCTAAGGGCAACAAGGCTGATCAAAGCAAGCCTAGTGCACCTAGAAACCGAGACATCACTTGCTACAAGTGCCAAGGTAAAGGACATTATGCAAGAGATTGTCCTAATCAAAGAGTCATGATCCTTAGAGAAGATGGAGGATATGAGACTCAAGAAGAAGAAGAAGCGGATGCTACTGATGAAGAGATCACTGATTATCCAGATGAGGGAGAGATACTTGTGACAAGAAGAGTACTTAGTGCCATGTTCGAACCAGAAACCATTCAAAGGGAGAACATCTTTCATACAAGATGCACCATTGAATCTAAGGTATGTAGCTTGATCATTGATGGTGGTTCATGTACTAATGTTGCTAGCAAGTATTTGGTTGATAAGCTAGGTCTCAAGACAACCACACATCCAAGACCTTATAGATTGAAGTGGTTAAATGATGAAACCGAGCTAAAGATTGGTGAACAAGTGGAAGTGTCTTTCAGCATAGGCCGATATGCTGACAAGGTAATTTGTGATGTGGTTCCTATGCAAGCTGGTCATCTTTTGCTTGGCAGGCCTTGGCAATTTGACAAGGAGACCATACACAATGGACGCACCAACTACTATAGTTTCACTCACAACAACCGCAAGCACAACCTAGCTCCTTTAACTCCACAACAAGTCTTTGACTTGCAAAAGGATATGAGCAAAGGAAACAAGGTAAGTAAGACTAATCTCTATATTAGTCCATCTAAAGTTTTAAAATCTTTAGAGAACAAAACACAGGTGCTACTAATGATCTTTAAGGAAGGTGTTTTGACAGATTATAAAGATCAAGAACTCCCACCAGAAGTTGTGCAACTACTTGAGAAGTTCCCTGATATCTTTCCAGAAGATATTCCTGCTGGTTTACCACCAATAAGAGGAATAGAACACCAGATTGATCTAGTACCAGGAGCTCCATTGCCAAACCGACCAGCCTATAGAGTCAATCCGGAGGAAGCCAAAGAATTGGAGAGACAAGTGCAAGACTTGATGGACAAGGGATACATAAGAGAAAGTCTAAGTCCTTGTGCAGTTCCAGTTCTTCTAGTGCCAAAGAAAGATGGGACTTGGAGGATGTGTGTTGATTGCCGAGCCATAAACAACATCACCATCAAGTATAGACATCCAATCCCACGGCTAGATGACATGCTAGATGAACTCAGTGGTGCCACTATCTTCTCAAAGATAGACTTGAAGAGTGGTTATCACCAGGTAAGAATGAAAGAAGGAGATGAGTGGAAGACTGCTTTCAAGACCAAGAGAGGTCTCTATGAATGGCTAGTCATGCCATTTGGTCTTACCAATGCTCCAAGCACTTTCATGCGCCTCATGAACCATGTTCTAAGGGAGTACATCTGTAAGTTTGTAGTTGTATACTTTGATGATATCTTAGTCTATAGCAACAGCTTAGAAGATCATCTTATTCATCTTGAAAAGGTTTTGGAAACCTTGCGCCAAGAGCATCTTTATGCTAATCTCAAGAAATGTACCTTTTGCACTGATCAACTAGTTTTCCTAGGCTTTGTTGTTAGTTCACAGGGTCTAAAGGTGGATGAAGAGAAGATCAAAGCAGTACAAGAGTGGCCCACGCCAACTACAATAGGTCATGTGAGGAGTTTCCATGGACTAGCAAGCTTCTATAGAAGATTTGTCCGAGACTTCAGCACCATAGCAGCCCCATTAACTTCAGTAATCAAGAAAGATGTGGCTTTCAAATGGGGAAGTGAACAGGATGAGGCTTTTCAAAACCTCAAAGATAGTTTAACTAATGCTCCTGTTTTAGTCTTACCTGATTTTAACAAAACTTTTGAGATTGAATGTGATGCATCAGGGACAGGTATTGGAGCAGTGTTGACTCAAGGAGGAAAGCCAGTAGCATTCTTCAGTGAGAAGTTACATGGAGCTACACTCAACTATCCTACCTATGATAAAGAGTTATATGCACTAGTGAGGTCATTGGAGACTTGGCAGCACTATCTACTCTCTAAGGAGTTTGTGATCCACACTGACCACGAGACACTCAAGTATTTGAGAGGACAAACTACCTTGAAGAAGAGGCACGCAAGGTGGCTAGAGTTTGTGGAATCTTTTCCTTATATCATCAAGTACAAGAAAGGAAAGGAGAACATTGTAGCTGATGCTTTGTCAAGAAGGCATGCGCTTATATCTTTGATGGAGGCCAAGGTAATGGGGTTTGAGCACATCAAAGAGCAGTACCAAGAAGATCCAGACTTTGGAGACATCTACAAGCAATGCAAGCAAGCAGCATTTGGATCTTTCTATCAGCATGATGAGTTTCTATTTAAAGATAAGAGGTTGTGTATCCCACAAGGTTCCATGCGAGACTTGATCTTGAGAGAAGCACATGGTGGTGGACTTATGGGACACTTTGGACGTGACAAAACCTTGAGTATAGTGGCAGAACACTTCTATTGGCCACACTTGAGAAGAGATGTTGAGAAGCTATGCGCAAGATGCATTGTTTGTCTCAAAGCTAAATCCAGGTTACATCCTCATGGTCTTTACATTCCTTTACCTATTCCTGACCTACCTTGGGTAGATATTTCCATGGATTTTGTTTTAGGTTTGCCAAAGATCAGGAACAAGGACTCCATCTTTGTTGTGGTGGACAGGTTTTCTAAGATGGCTCATTTTATTCCTTGCAATAAGACTAATGATGCTACTCAAACTGCTGATTTATTCTTTAAAGAAGTGGTTAAGCTTCATGGTATTCCTAGAACTATTGTTTCTGACAGGGACACAAAGTTCTTGAGCCACTTTTGGAGGACCATTTGGAGGAAGTTAGGTACCAAGCTCTTGTTCTCTACCACTTGCCATCCTCAAACTGATGGACAAACTGAGGTTGTTAACCGCACTCTATCCACTCTCTTGAGAGCCACGGTTGGTAAGAACTTGAGGAATTGGCTTGATTGTTTACCTTTCATTGAATTTGCTTATAATAGAGTCCCTCATTCAGCTACTAAACTTTCACCTTTTGAGATTGTGTATGGTTTTAAGCCAATGACTCCTTTAGATCTCTCTCCTATTCTACCACAAAAGGATCAAATGGTGAGTACTGATGGTGAGACTAAGGCTGAACTTATGAAGAAAATCCACCAGAAGGTTAAAGAGAACCTAGAGAAGCAAAATGAGCACAACAAGAAGCAAGGTGACAAGGGAAGAAAGGAGGTTTCATTTGAACCAGGAGATTGGGTTTGGTTACATATGAGGTCCGAGAGGTTTCCAAAGCAGAGGAAGTCCAAGCTCGCACCAAGAGGAGATGGCCCATTCAAAGTCTTGAAGAAGATCAATGACAATGCCTATCAATTGGAGCTGCCAGTTGAGTTTAATGTTTCTTCTACTTTCAATGTGTCAGATTTATCTTACTTTCATGCAGATGAAACTGTTCTGAGGTCAGAACCTTCTCAAGAGGGAGAGAATGATGAGGACATAGAACCAGACATCAACATCCCCACACTTAGACAAGCTCCAAGGACAAGATCAGGAACTAGAGGTGTTGCTGCTAGCTTTAACAAAGCCATAGAAGTTCTTCTCATCAAGAGCAACATCAACACCAAGCTAGAAGCCATCACAAACCGCATGGATCAATTCACTATAACCGGAGGAGAAGCAAATAAAGAAGAAACTTATGTTATACAAGTTGGTCCAAGAGGAGATGATAACATATGGTCCATTCTTCCTTGCAAGGAAATGGTTTCCTTATTTACCATCTCCCCTAAGTGATACGGTGAGTTTTGAAGAAGGAAGAGCAAAGCCTCAAACGACAACACTTTGAACAAGATCAAGTTTGGCTCCTCTCCAACGGCTACTTCTTTCAAACCCATTCCGCATCAAAGGTAAGTATGGTAAGTTCATTTACATTTTATTTATATCCTATGGTTATCATGCAGGGTCTTGTTTGCATTTTATTTCATTTCTTTGAGTCAGGCATTGTTTAGCCTATGTTTTCTTAGGTCCAAGTATCGAGTCTTTGTATTGCTTTGTTTCAAGACCCCTAGAAGGGCACAACTGCATTGGCGAGTATATAAGCCCCTATAAGCAGTCATGTATTTTTAACCTTTATGAAATATATGAGTCAGTTTGCCCTAGCAACTAAACCTAAGCCTTTGAGAGTTTGTGAGAAGCAGCCTCCAAGCAAATCGTGATTTATCAAACTCCTCTCCATAGAGTTTGTGGTTTCACCTCGATCCATCTCTTTGATTGTGAGATTCAATCAGCCTTCACTCCATCTACCCATCTCTATATCATTGTTGAGTTGTTTATACGAACAAGCAACAAAGATCCATCCTTCATCCTCACGCCATCTCTCATCCCTTGAAGTATCAAGTTGGTTATTCGACCAAGTGGTGCTTTCCAACCTCCATTGGTGTCTTTGCGAGTCTCAATACAACCGGATCCATCACTCAAACTATCCTCTACATCAGATCCTTCCATCTCACTCCACTCCACCATCAACCGGTTCATTGATCCTCACCTCTATCCAGCCAGCTTGAGCAAGGCCCTCTTTGTGCCTATATCATCCGAACAGGCTAATCTGGAATCATCTGGATAGAAAGTGGGATATCTTCTTGCTCACAACTCCTATGAGATTTATTCAACTTCCTGGTTATTCTCCACTGATTAGTGGTTCCCAATAAAGCTTCTTAGATCGTGGTTCATCCTGGTTTGATAAGAATCATGAAGATATTGCCATATGTCCGAACAGGCTAATCTGGAATCATCTGGATAGAAAGTGGGATATCTTCTTGCTCACAACACTTATGAGATTTATTCAACTTCCTGGTTATTCTCCACTGATTAGTGGTTCCAAATAAAGCTTCTTAGATCGTGGTTCATCCTGGTTTGATAAGAATCATGAAGATATTGGCATATGTCCGAACAGGCTAATCTGGAATCATCTGGATAGAAAGTGGGATATCTTCTTGCTCACAACCTTATGAGATTTTATTCAACTTCCTGGTTATTCTCCACTGATTAGTGGTTCCAAATAAAGCTTCTTAGATCGTGGTTCATCCTGGTTTGATAAGAATCTGAAGATAATGGCATATGTCCGAACAGGGCTAATCTGGAGATTCATCTGGATAGGAAGGTAGGATATCTTTCTTGCTCACAACACTTATGAGATTTATTCAACTTCCTGGTTATTCTCCACTGATTAGTGGTTCCAAATAAAGCTTCTTAGATCGTGGTTCATCCTGGTTTGATAAGAATTCATGAAGATAATGGCATATGTCCGAACAGGCTAATCTGGAATCATCTGGATAGAAGGTGGATATCTTCTTACTCACAACACCTATGAGATTTATTCAACTTCCTGGTTATTCTCCACTGATTAGTGGTTCCAATTAAAAGCTTTCTTAGATCGTGAGTTCATCCTGTTTGATAAGAATCATGAAGATTAATGGCATATGTCCGAACAGGCTAATCTGGAATCATCTGGATAGAAAGGTGGGATATCTTCTTGCTCACAACACTTATGAGATTTATTCAACTTCCTGGTTATTCTCCACTGATTAGTGGTTCCAAATAAAGCTTCTTAGATCGTGGTTCATCCTGGTTTGATAAGAATCATGAAGATAATGGCATATGTCCGAACAGGCTAATCTGGAATCATCTGGATAGAAAGTGGGATATCTTCTTACTCCAACTCCTATGAGATTTATTCAACTTCCTGGTTATTCTCCACTGATTAGTTGGTTCCAAATAAAGCTTCTTAGATCGTGGTTCATCCTGGTTTGATAAGAATCATGAAGATATTGGCATATGTCCGACAGGCTAATCTGGAATCATCTGGATAGAAAGTGGGGATATCTTCTTACTCACAACACTATGAGAATTATTCAACTTCCTGGTTATTCTCCACTGATTAGTGGTTCCAAATAAAGCTTCTTAGATCGTGGTTCATCCTGGTATTGATAAGAATCATGAAGATAATGCCATATGTCCGACAGGCTAATCTGGAATCATCTGGATAGAAAGTGGGATATCTTCTTACTCACAACTCCTATGAGATTTATTCACTTCCTGGTTATTCTCCACTGATTAGTGGTTCCAAATAAAGCTTCTTAGATCTGGTTCATCCTGGTTTGAATAGAATCATGAAGATAATGGCATATGTCCGAACAGGCTAATCTGGAATCATCTGGATAGAAAGGTGGGATATCTTCTTGCTCACAACACTTATGAGATTTTATTCAACTTCCTGGTTATTCTCCACTGATTAGTGGTTCCAAATAAAGCTTCTTAGATCGTTGGTTCATCCTGGTTTGATAAGAATCATGAAGGATAATGGCATATGTCCGAACAGGCTAATCTTGGAATCATCTGGATATAAAGTGGGATATCTTCTTGATCACAACACTTATGAGATTTATTCAACTTCCTGGTTATTCTCCACTTAATTAGTGGTTCCAAATAAAGCTTCCTAGATCGTGGTTCATCCTGGTTTGATAAGAATCATGAAGATATTGCCATATGTCCGAACAGGCTAATCTGTAAT
>NW_026618114.1:0-13728 GCF_000801105.2 Raphanus sativus
AACCATTTGAACGTTTTTGGCTCTACATTTTTCCTAATCATATTGGGATTTCAAAGATTTCTCAGAAGATTTCTTAAGAATCTTACCAAAAATAAAAAAATTGACCATTAAATTTATATATCTTAATTAGAAGGAAGAAATGTCATCTTTTTAATTAATCATTGTCATCATTTTTTCAAAATGAATATAGTGATGACAGTCAGTCAGTCACATAAGTACTGTAAGACTCAAAAATCACTTCGAAATACAGGTTACGTGTTTTATACCCTAATCTACTTTAAACAAAGACAAGATACGATTATATAAAATTTTCATCGAAAATTTATCATGCGCTTTAAAAGCACATATTAAAATATAGTATTTTCTATTAAATTAAACTAGGGCTGGAACTCTGCGCAAGCGCGGGATTGTTGATAATTAGATGTGTGTAATACTTTTAAAATGTTATAGAAAGTACTCTACGATTTGTTTGTTTAGTTGTATGTAATATCAAAAGGAAGGGAGGGATTGAGAGAGCTTGTATGAAATAGGGGACTAGCCCTGGTTCACACTTAAACTTGGTTGGCCGGTTTTAGTAGGGTAGTAGTTAACTTGTACTGCTTATAGGGTTTATAAGAATTTGTATTTTGTTATCTCTCTTCGAACGCATATTGAATCTTTTAAAAAAACCTTCATGTTAGAACATAATATCCATATGTAATCAATAACTTCATTAGAAAGAAGATATGGTATGTTTCGTGCAAGCTTGGATCTGACACTGTAAATTACATTCATTTACATGTATCATGCCAGAAACCCTCCTGATATAGTTACTCTATAATTTCAGACAAATTATTCAACTCTAAACACACATTATCAACTTAAAAATAGATTACTACACCCATATGTCTAGAATCTTAGAGCTCGAGCTTTTTTGCATTACTCAAATCTCTTGACAATACACTTTTTTCTTTTTCTCAATTTGAACTTTAACGACTTGTGTGAGATATGCTACTTACCCATTAACCCCATCCACCAATTATCATGTATTTTTCAACATTTATTTTGAGGAAATTGAGTATGTAAGTTGAAAGAACAGAATATTACAACTATGATTCTTGTGATATTGGTAATTGTATACATCTTAAAATAGCAAAACGAAAAAAAGAGGGCAAAAATGCTTTGAATCGAGACTTCTTCTATTAAAGTCCGGAAGCCTTTTTTGAACGTTGGATGATCATTCATTCACAAGAATCTCAGGGCAAAAAAAAAACCTCTCTCTCTCTCTCTTATCTTCTCTGCAGAAAACCTCCGCCATAGTCTCGTTCTTCTCCGGTAGCGGCTCCGAGCTGCTGCCGGTGGCTCCTCTTCCTTAATCTCTCTTTTTCTCTTTGCCTCTTAAGCTCCTCAGCCCCTTTTTCGACATGTCAAGACTCTAGAGAGCCGTTCCGTCAACAGAGCTTCGGTCACGGGACGCCGACGACGATTCTGTTTGGTGGACGTGCTTGTTCCGGAGTGGCGACGAGGCTAAGGTGGTTAGGATGTGGCGAGGTCGGCTTTTTCGGTGGCTGGATCTGGGTCAACATTTTCCTTTTGTTCGATCTGGTTTCGCCGGAGTTCGTGGCGCGTGGTGCTCCGATTAGGCTCTCCTGTCCTGGATCTTCTCGGATCTGTGTCGGTGTGGGGTGGTGGTGTCGGCTCTTGTTCCTCCGCCTTGGTGTCTCGGTGTAGGAGGAGCCTTCTACTCCATCTAGTCTGGACTTCGATGGTGTTCTCTCCTCAAGGCGTGCGTGGGTTGGCTTCTTCTGGCGGTGTCATTTGAAGCTCTCCGGCGGCGCGTGTGGAGCCCCGACGAGGTGACGCGTGGAGTTGTCTACGCTTTGGCGTCGTCTCTCCGGATCTCTGCTTCGGTCTTGCCTAGTCTCATCATGGCTCTGTTCTGTGGTTCTTCTACCTCCAGAAGTGCACATTTTGGTGGAGAAGTCTTTGGGTTTTGTTCTCGATTGTTAGTAGTCTCGTTAGCCACCGTTTGGCTACATGTTAAAGCTTTAAGAACCTTCCTCTTGTTCTAAGAGATGGAGTGCGTGGGCGTTTGTTATGGTCCGAGAGTCTACGGAACGTAACTCATTGTCCGTGGCGGCGTGCTGGATTGGCGTCTATCCCGATACTGGAGTTTGGCTTTTCAAGCTTCGGTAGGATGTCCTCCTTCTTTTGCAGGTACCCTTCCACAAGACAGAGTAGTCACAGCTCAACCGGCCTTTGTTCTCGATGGATGAACTCGCCATGGCGATCAATCTGGCGGTTTCAGGTATGAAGCTTTCAGGTTATGTTTATCCATCTCCGCACTTAATTGGAAGTAGAGATTGCGAATGTGAGGAGATCGTCATGAACTAGCTACGTTGGTGATGGCATAAGATGAACCGGCAACTTCAGAAATGAGGTGAACGCCACCCTCGAATGCTTACCATCACTGGTCGAGAACGGGGATTGACAGTCTGATGTTGATGGATCTAACTAGCGGAATGCGTCGGTTTAGAGGTGGTTGAGCGAAGCTAGGGACGAAACGTTTAACATTAGACCATTTTGTTCAAATCACGTTTGTACTCGATGCTTTAATTCCCGGTTTTCGGGTAGATAAATAATATAAATATATTAAAAAAAAAAAAAAAAAAAAAAAAAAAAAAAAAAAAAAAAAAAAAAAAAAGTCCGGAAGCCTCCATCAAAAGAAAAACAGATGTTTATAAATCCACAAATCTCATACGTAGAGGATAACGAAGGTGGGCTCCAGAAAAAGGCTCACATGGCAACTTGAGAACTAGGCAAACAGAGTACAGTTGTTGTTAGTGTGGCCCAATAACATTTGGCCCTCAGAATTTGAGTAAACCAGAACAAACAAAGCTAAACATGTGAATGTTTTAGGTGGTGGAGTCTTCTGAAGGCAAAAAAGATCCGTATCTTATTATTACCAATTACCAAAAACTACTAAAGAGAGATGTCCAAACACACATGCAGTTCACATTATAAATGAAACGAATCAAACAGGAAAATTCATGTCCCCAAAACGTAACTCCATACAGTATTTTATCATATAAACACCATTTCCTAACAAACAAAGACCAAGATTAGACATACATCAAAAAAGAACACATGAGTCATCCACGAGTAAGAGAGAAAAGAAGAAAGATGTTCTCTCTCTCTCTCTCTCTTACTCACCCTTAATCCCAAAAAGTTAAAAAACAAATAAGCTTTTACTAAACAAAAGGCAAGGCAAGGCAAGGCACGGCACCTGGCTAAACATGTTCACCAGAGAACCTGCCCTTCTATAGATTTTTGTCCTTCGAGTTTTGGCTACACAGATGATGACAATGGTGAGTCAGATCATGTTGTCGTTGTTGTTGTCGCTGTCATTGCTCCAGATATGTCTCTGCTAAATCTATTGTATTTCATGCGACTCTTCACAAGTTGTCATGCTGCTATAGCTGACATCAGTGATAACTCTCCTGCCAAAACTGCTCCCGCCACTATCGTCGCTAGCCTCCTTGAGTTCATCCCCGACGACTCCGTGCTCTTGCTCCTTTAACTCCCAGCAGGTTTAAACACGCTGATTGAGACGCAATCTGCTGCGTTACCTGAGAGATTCCAAAACCAAAATCAAATCTCACAAATTCACAGAACTATTTATATTTTGATTGATTTACCTCAATGGATGGCATAGTGACAGAGACATGGATATCTTTGCCGTCGTCAACGGCTTCCATCATTGTGATTCATTGGGAGCTCTCCACGTTTTGAGCTGGATCTTGGCCAGTGGCTATGAATACAACAGAGACTATGTTGCTGGCGTGTGCGTTGAACCCACCTAGGGACCCTGCGACAACATAGACCGTGAGTTTCTTGTCTGAACAGAAGTTACCTGAAACAATTAAACAAAGAGAAAGATCATACTAGTAAATCTTAGAGTCTTTCCAAGTCTCGAGAGGACACTAATAAGCTTAAAGGGAATCACCGGAGATTCCGATGACATCTATGTCAGGAATATCACACCCTGACATATGTCTAGAATCTTAGAGCTCGAGCTTTTTTGCACTACTCAAATCTCTTGACAAGGGAGAGATCATTGACCATCTTCTCAATTGCTTCATCACGATGACCTCTTACTTTTCTCTACAAAAAAGACGCTCACGTCATCTCAAAATTCAACAGAGCTAATCCACTGAAGAGAAAAGGTTAGAATATTCTCTATTATACCTTGAGGAAAGGAACCATTGCCACTGCTTCTTCAGCAGTTTCAAGACAGAGTTTGCCCATAACGCAGAGCTGTTCAAAGCAATGGTTATAAAGTCTTGTGTCACAAAAAAACGACTTAGCTGGTGATAGAAAAGATTTAACATCTTACCTCAAACTGAGTGAGTTGATGCCTACTGAGTATTCTGTGGAATTTAAGTTAAGATCTTAGACCATATGGCATACTCTCGCAAAACTAAGGAATTAAAACTCTCTCATTCACCATTTAGTGCTAAGAAAAGCAGAATCAATGAATTCTCATAAAAATGCAAACATGTCAAAACGCAACGGCTTCTTAAACATTATGAAACAACTAATCGAGAAAGAGGTTAAATCGCTTCACATACTTCAACGGCTTCTTAAACACTCTGCAGGGAGAATACCTATATAAGTCCTTTACCAAGAAAGGATTGATTTTTAAAGACTAATATACATTCTTTCAACAACAACAAATCCCATCAACAGACATCTTTGACGTTTGATAAAAAATATTTACTGGTTGCTTAAATTCATTCTACTTTCAACCCTCTCCAATTTATAGGTTAGACATACATGAAACTGAGAGGTCGTCATCGTTATTGGGTTAAATGAGAACGACATTTATGGCGAAATTATGAGGGATACATTGAACAATAGATGAGATTGGGATACGTTGAACGATGGAGGAGATTAAAAATTAATACTACTAATTACTATCTTACAATACAATGCTAAAAAATATCACAGCAATCTCGCAAATTTGAATAATATGATACAGTGTGGTTATCTAGAAAACAATATTAACCTATTTTATAGGACATATTTTACTGCCAGCAATTAAATATGTAACGAACGCATGCTCCTTCATTGTCTAAATTTTGAAGCTTTATGTCACGTAGCAAATAACATATACTTTTTAATTTGCAAAGGTAAGTGATATTATCGTAAATCTTCCTTGACATCTCTATTTATATAAAATAGAGATTCCTTCTCTTTTGGGATGTCCACATCAGATGATAAGTCACTAATTCGGAGCTTAATGTCGCGACAAGTGTTCTCTAAATGATACTGTGCGTTTTGTTGTCGTTTTTTCCAGAATTTTTGGGCTTTTACTTAATCCCTTATCCGGCTCAATAGACAACAAAACCAACGCACAAATTTTAGGGTTAGTGTTCTTCTTCCACAACAAAGCGTCTTCTCCTTTGTTTTAGGGTTAAAATAAACATGTTTTAGAAATTTATTTATGGAATATGTAACATGTAATTATCTGGCTACTATTGTTATATAGATCACTTGACTTTGAAAACAACTAAACTGTACAATAAATATAATAACAAAAATAATTATGAAAAATTTCAAAATATGTATTATCTGAAAATGTTTAAAACTAATTGTAAAAAACAAATCTTAACTAATTATAGTTTGAAACCAAATTATTAACAAGATAAATTACATAAAATTATAATAAAGTTAATTAATCTATATAAAACTGAAAATAATGAAATTTAAAATTTAGATTAAAAGATGATTAATTATGAAACTATAACAATTTAAATCAAATATGATAACACATCAGTTATCCATCGACTCAACCGGTTAGTTTCCGGTTTCATTAATTTTTACAGGTTTTAAATCGAAATCTAAATCGAATTATTAACCTATGCAAATATCACAACATTGGATTTGACATCAGATCCAGATCAAATTTTAAAATACTGATTTAAATGCAAAATATTTAAATACAAAAAAATCTTACAAATTAACAAAATTTTTACTTAAACTATTAATGATTTTTATCCTAAAATATTCTTTGCTTCGCACAGGGCGGATCAAGATCAGTTGTATTTTATTTTTATGTAAGTGGTGGAGTCTGTTCGCTGCCTTCGTTTTTGACCTATATGGTTTTACTGTATCTTTAGAAGCGCGGTAGTCCGGTCATTGGATTCCTTTGTGATCCATATGTTTTTTTTTTGTGTATTTTTTTTTTGAACCGATTTTTATATTAAAATGCGAAAAAGAAGTGTAAGAGATACAAGCCTTATGGCCTAAGTTTAAGCCCAACTCATTACAAAAAGAGACCCAAATCAGAAACCATTAGGTAACCAGCCCAATGCAAAAAACCCAAAAGATGAAAAGATATAGAAGAACGGTGGCTTTGTGATTAACGACAGTTACGGGAGCCATTGTTGCATCATGATCGAAGAGACAGAAGGATTAGATGATCTGAAGCTTAGAATACGATCTCTGATCTGCCTGTCCACCAATCGCGAGATGATGTCCGGTGACCTGAAGATGTTTCTATGAAGCCTTGCGTTACGTTCACTCCAGACCCAATAGATCGTTCCTTGCCAGCAGAGGAGAGTAAGCATACCAATAGGAGATCGCCTGTTGATTGCTTGCAGTTGTAACAAGACAGAGCTCCAGGTTCTTCCCGTAGTGAAGCCACAGCGAGCAGCGAGAGAACTCCAGATTCCCCAAGCGAAGGGGCAATCGAAGAACAAGTGGTCCCGGCTTTCAGACGCAACGTTACACAGCAGACAGAGAGGCGAAGTTTGCAACCCCCATCCCAGGATCCTGTCTCTAGTTGGGCACCTATTCAGAACAAACAACCAGGAAAGAAAGCTATGGCGCGGGACTCCTCCCTTGTTCCAAACCGTTCGAAACCAGGGAACCGCTGCGCCTTGCACTCTAAGGTTATGATACACAGATCCAATTGAATATTTTTCCTCCAGTCTACCATCAACTATCCATTCATAGTAGTCCTCCTCATCATTAAGATTGATAGTTGATAAGTATGCATGTAATTGAACCTGTGTTTCAGAACGAGCCGGTGGGAGCCTCCAGGAGTTGTTGGAGAATAGAGAAGCGAGAGTTGCTGAAGCCGGAATCCCCAAAGATGATCGCGCCGGAAGTTGGAGAAACGCTCTCATGCTGCCAAACAAGGACCAATTGTCTGTCCAAAACCGACAGGTGAGACCGTTGGAAACTCTTAGATGGATCCAGTTGTAGAGTAGAGGACTGAGTTTGAGTAGTTTATTCACTTGCCAAGAGAACCGTCGGTTAGGGAGAGTTGTCCATAAGTTACTTAAGTCACCTTGTAGAACTTCCTCCTTGAACCAAGCCACCCACACTGACCCTGCTTGAAAGAACAGAAGCCATATGAGTTTTAAGCAGCACGCTTTATTCCACAAGAGTAGATCATTTATTCCTAGGCCCCCTTCCTTCTTAGGAGTAGTTACAACATTCCAAGAAACTCTTGCAGTGTGATGGTCCTCAATATTCCCCTTCCAAAGGAACACTCCGCAAAGAGAATTAATCCTCTTCACACAAGCCTTAGGTAGAATAAAAGTAGAGCACCAAAATGTTGTGATCCCTGTTATGACAGTTTTTATGAGAAGTAGTCTGCCCGCAAAGGATAAAGCCCTAGAACTCCAGGAAGAGAACTTGCATTTTATCTGTTGCAGAAGGCCCTCACAGTTTAATAAAGTCAACTTTTTTGTGCAGAGGGGGACTCCTAGGTAACGGACTGGAAGAGTTCCCATCGGCATGCCCGTAGAGACTTGGATGAGATCAGTTTCTGCAGCCGATAAACCAGAAGCGAAGAAGGATGTCTTGTGGACACTTACTGCTAAACCCGAGCGCTTTTCAAACTCGTTCAACACTTGAAGTACTGCCTGCAACGAGTCCCAGGAGCCATCCATAAAGATCAGAAGGTCGTCAGCGAAGCACAAGTGGGTTAATCTCGAAGAGGAGCAGTTATTGTGATAGTTGAAGCGCATATCTGCCGCCGCCTTGTTGAGCATTAGGGAGAGATTGTTCAGTGCAATGACGAATAGGTACGGTGACAGAGGATCACCTTGACGCAGACCACGAGAGCCATTGAAATACCCATTCACCATTCCATTGTACCCCACTGTAAAGGTAGCAGTACATACACAAGCTCTGATCCAAGCAATGTACTCCCGAGGCAAGTTTAACCCTTCCAAGCAAGAGAACAAAAAGTCCCATGATAAGGTATCGAAAGCCTTTGCTATGTCTACTTTTAGTGTAATCCTTTTCGGTCCATTGGCTTTGTGATAACCATTTATGAGTTCTCCTGCCAGAGATGTATTTTCCACTAACAATCTACCCTTGACAAATGCTGTTTGATTAGGTGCAATGAGGGAAGGCAGAATGGGCTTAAGTCGCTTGACTAGGAGCCTAGAAACAACCTTGTAGAGGGTATTGAGACATGCAATCGGTCTGAAGTCAGTTATCTGCGAAGCACCCGTATGCTTTGGAACCAACGTCAGAATAGTGCTGTTTGTAGTAGGTGGCATGTAAGCAGAGCGAAAGAAGTGCTGAATAGCCTGCAATACTTCCGTGCCCACAATTGTCCAAGATGCCTTATAGAAGCCAGAAGTGAGACCATCAGGACCGGGGGCCTTGTTGGGGTTAAGCTTGAACAGTACGGTGGTGATCTCCTCACAAGATGGCAGGGTTATCATTTCAGCAGCAGACCTCTGATCACAGCGGAATGGAGTCAGAGAGTGAAACCATCCAGTTGAGGATATCACTGTGGGGCGAGGAGCAGGCGAAGGTCCAAGGATGCTTGTGAAGTGCTTGACTGCATGAGCGCTCATCTCCAGAGGGTCTACTATCATAACGCCAGAGGGAAGCACAAAGGACCTGATGGTGTTGTAGCTCAGATGCGTCTGCAAGACTCGAAAGAAGTATGTTGTGTTCTGATCACCCTCCTTTAGCCAGTTGATCCGTGACCTTTGTTTGAAGTAGCATTCTTCTATTAATCTGAGAAACAACCAGCGCTCATTTGCTTCCCTTTCAAGTTCAAACATCTGTGGTGTTGGATCCTGCAAAACCTGTACCTGCAAATCTTGTAAAACACGGTTAGCCTCACACACTCTCTGTTGGATCTGAGAGAAGTTATTTTTATTTAGAATTTTTAAAGCACTCTTTATCTGTTTTTGTTTCCAGAACAGAGCAGTGAGGGTCCAGGCAGTGCCTCCGGCTTGTGTCCAAGCTTCAAGTACCACTTGGTGAAACCACGGGTGTTTGGATAAGTAGTTAAAGAACTTAAAGGGACGGGTTCCGGAGGTAGGCATTTTGTAGGCTAGGTCAAGGAGGCAGGGGGAGTGATCTGACATTAGGGGAGGAAGGAAGAAGGCTGTGCAGCTAGGGAATATGTCTAGGATATGGTTATTTATAAGCAAGCGATCAAGTTTGGTAGCTATGGGTTCCTCTGGTCGTTTGTTTGTCCAAGTAAACACAGAGCCCTGGTATCTTAGATCAAATAACCCCATTTGGATTAAACAATCTTTAAATTCCACCATTGCAGGAGATAGGGAGTTGACTTCCATACTGGAGTGCTCAGCAGGGTGCAATATCTGATTAAAATCGCCTCCTATCATCCAAGGGGAGGAAGCCAGGGAGAGAGTTTGTTGAATGCTCAGCAGCTCCACCCATAGGTCAGTGCGATCCGAGCTTTCATTTGATGCATAGACAGCCGTATAAGTAAAAACTGAGGCGCCAGGTAGCTTTATTTCACAGGTAAGAGCTTGCCTCGATTGCTGGAGAACACGCACAGAAACACTGTCCTTCCATATGACTATGATTCTACCGTCCTCATCAGAGAGATGATTTGAGGTATAGTTCCAGCCCCGACAGACTTTTCCCATAAGTTGGTTAAGGTTATGGGTTTTGATATGGGTCTCTAGTATAGTTCCGAAAGAGGGTTGGTGGCTTAAGAGCCAATTACAAAAGGGCGAATGCTTAATGGGGTCATTTAATCCCCTAACATTCCAAAAAAAGAACTTCGTATACATGGGGGATTAGTCAATGGCCTCTTCATGGTGAAGAGGACCATCAGGAGCCAAAAGAGTAAAAGGGTTTGAGGAAGGGTTAGCCAAAAAAGAGGAAACAGGAGAGGAAGGAGTGATAGGGATCGGTTTACAAGAAGGGGAGGTAAAGAAATTTAGTTGGGCAGTAAAGGAAGAAAAAGATTGGGAAGAGGGGCTAGAGCGAGGTCTTTTTAGAGGAGGTCTAGTAAAAGAGACAGGGCTAGGAGGGGAGGAGTTTAGGGAAACAGGGACCAATTGGTTGGAGGGAGGGTGATGGGAGGAAGGAGGTAGCATTTTCTGTGGGGTAAAGGAGGAGGAAGGAATTTTAACAGTTGGGATGGGTGATTTTGCAGGGACAGGGGGAGCAGAAGGTTGAGGAGGTGGAGCAAGGGAGGAGGGGGTAACTGGAACTGACTCTGAGGAAGAGCAAGTAGGATCCGGAGCAGGAGCAGGCGAATGCTGAACTTCAGGCTCATGGTTAGTTTGCTTTTTTCCAACATTAGAAGACCTTGCGTTCTGTTCTGACTGCTGTTTTTTACCATTTGCTTTTGAGGAAGAAGCAGGTGGCTTTGGAGGCAGAGGGACCAGGAGGCAATTTCTCATAATATGCCCAAGCTCTTTGCAGTGTGAGCAAGTTGGGGGGACCCAAGGGTAGGCAACTGAAACCTCAACAACTTCTCCTGATTCGCGATTGAATTCCACAACGCTAGGCAGCGGTTTCGTCAGGTCCACAGCAACTTTAACGTGAGATAAAGTCAAGCTCACAAGGTTGAGGGTAAAGTCATCGGTCTCCTTTGGCTCACCAACCAATCCAGCAACAAGACTTAGACCTTGCTGATGCCTCAAGTCAAGAGGTATGCCGGTCAAGTGCGCCCAAATTTGAATTGAATCCAACGGTGGAGAGGTTTGGGAAGCAGAAGAGGTCCATTGTACCGCTTGGAACATGGAATCTCCCACATACCACACTCTTTTCTCTAGGATTTTCTGCCGCAGGTAGTCTGAAGGGATTCTAACCAGCATGGAGCGCGAGAGGGGGTTAGTGTGTATCTCAACACGTTTGCCTTTCCCCCAAAGGTGATTGAGTACAGTTTGAATGTGATTGAAGGGAGGAGGGCGCCCATTAAAATAACAGATAATGAAGTCTTTATGGAGCTCAGCTCCTTTCAAGAACACACTATCTGGAATGAGCACACGAGGTCTACCCGATTCAGAGAAAGAAGCATGGGCTAGCCTACTCAGTGATTTATCTTGGGATTTTCGCAACCTTTCCACAAGAGGAGGAGCAATGTGGACAGGAGGAGGTTGAAAAACAGGATCTACAGGGTGGGGGGGAATAACAGGGGAGGTTTGGGCATTAGTAGAGGGACCAGAGGCTAAAGGAGGCAGGGGAGGCTGTGGAGTCGAAGTAGAAGTTTGGGGAACGGTTTGGGGAGTAACAGTAGGAATTGGATTAAAGGGAGGGGGAGTAGAGAAGGACCTAGAGGCTTGGTTAGTTTGGATAGGGGAAGAGGATTTTGGAGGAACGATTTTAAATTTTTCTAGGTCAAAATGAAAAATAGGTCAAAATGAAAAAGAAGTCAAAATGAACGATTTTTAATTTTTTTTGTGTATTAACTTTTAATTTTACAGCTATTAACTTTTAATTCGTAAGTTGTAATCCGGCGGTGGTAACGAAGTCCAAATCATCTATTTTGGTCTTTAATATTTTAATCCAAATCATTTATTTTGGTCTTTAATATTTTAATCCGAGACCATGAGCTAACACATTTTGCTCATATTATGAAAACAATTTTTTTCATTAACGTCTGTCACATCGATTTTTGAAAACGATGACATGTAATTGTTGCTATTGTGCTTGTACAATTTATCAAATATATTGAGTATGGTTACTCTAATTCCGTAAAGTGAATTTTTTTGCACTTCCAACAATTGTATGCTCTTGTTTAGTTTGATCGACCTTTGGCTCTCCCCTGCACAACATTTTCTTATTACATTTTCCTCTAGCGGTTGTGGTTTACTTCTGTTGACGGTATCCATCATTTTTGATTTAGTTGGTGTAGAGTTCTTTCATTGTATCTGTGACGTTAGGGTCGGGTTTGCTTGAGTTAGTCACATAGAAACCGAACGTAAGTAGCCATGGTTGGGTTCGTAAACTGAAGGTGCAGAACGTGTGTATTAATTTCGTAGACGTTAAACTATTTTTACTCCCCTTCATGTTTGTTATTATAATTCGTATAGTTGGAGGTTTTATTTTTCTTAACATCCGTTGTAATATAAAGAACGTGTTTTATGCCAATGCCTGATTAAAACATAAATTATAAAACAAATAGAACTAATGCAACATTCGCTTTATAGGGAGTAAACTCTCCTCATTGTTCTTCTGTTATGCTTTACCTTGTTTTTTATTCTTTTTGCCAAGGTAAACCATAGTTTGACTTAACCGATTGTAATAAGTTACAAACTCTACCCATTTAAATGGAATTCACATATTTGGCAAAAATAAAACTAATACTGGGTCTTTCTTTTTATACTGAACTGGGACTCTTATATAAATAAAATCATTGGTTTGCTTTTTTTGGGTGCAAATCAAGTAGGGAGGCCAAATTGGTCGACCAACCTTTTCTTTTATCTTCCTTCTTTACCCAGATTCCTTAAATGTTCATGGCTCTCAGTAATTATAATTCCATAATATTCTAGTTCAACTTCGGAACGTATTTAATTATATGTTGATGGAAAATTAAAGTTGTAAGGTGAAGAATTTGTACTAATCAAGAAATGCAAAATCATGTATTCCTTATGGTCACCAAATTATAGCCTTCTTTTCTAATTTCAGTTCATTGTAAAGTGTTTTTAAAAGCTTTAGTGGCTTTGTAACTTAAATAGATGCAGAAATGGGGGAAAAAACCTCGTTTTATGATTATCGAAACCCTTTATGCCCAACCAAGAATTATAAAAACGACTCCATCTAATTAACGGTATGAAACTATAAACATAGAATCGCAATTGTGTTGTGGTTGATGCGTTTGTACCATCAAAGTGGACCTCCAAGTATGCGCGCTGAGTTGCGATGTTTTATATTTGCATTGAAAATCTTTGACCTCAAAGATTAAACACTTGTCAAAAATTTTGTGTTGGTGTGGCAAAAGACTGAAGAGAATCTTTATGCTTTTGTATATACAAATTTGACTTGAAAATATATTGTTTGATAGTGTAATTAAACGGCTGATTTCATATATTACGTAATTTGTATTTTAAATGTGTCAAAAGTTCAGTTGACAGAGGAGACAACGTTAGCTAACCCGAGGTCTTTTGGAGCCCATTTTGACTTGTGGCTGTTTGTAAATTATATAAGATGGAGACGTTTTTAAAACATCTATTATATTAAAAGAAGTCATGACTTCTAATTCATATATGATTTTGTAAAAAATGAATTACCTACTAGATTTGGTCACACAACATTTTTAATCATTAATGATATACTTAGACATGTTTGTTTCCTTGATAAATTATAAATAGATATTCCTAGATTTTCTCTTAATTACATCCAAATAAAATCTTTTGAAATCTATTTATTTAATGTATAAATATATATTCATATTTATTTAAAATATTAATGTTATAATTCGTTTTTCACTTTACAAATATTTTA
>NW_026618115.1:0-13728 GCF_000801105.2 Raphanus sativus
GTGTATATGTTAGATTAGATGCATTAGTCACAGTATTAAATATGCATACAATTTCATATCTAACTTCTCGCGGCCGGCAACAAGAAGTCGTTGGCTTCAATTATTCTATTGAAATACATTTGTACTCAACACCTATAGGATATACAACTATGTACAAGTTTAGCTGATACCTATGTAGGTGAAAGACTAAGCTATAAAATCATTTTAATTATTGCAAATCTAATCATAAAACAATTCACCTTCGGCCTGCTAAGAGCATCTCCAAGGGTTCACTCTATTTTCTACACTAAAATAGAGTGACTCTATAATAGAGATGGAGTTTGCTCCAATGGTACTCTATTTTAGAATAGAAAATAGAGTGATGAACAAAAAAAAAACAACTTACTCTATATTTGGAGTAAACCTATTTTTCACTCTATTATAGAGTGAAGAATAAAGTACCATTGGAGCATTTTTTACTCTAAACTCTATTTTAAAGTAAAAAATAGAGTGGGGTTGGAGATGCTCTAATAAAAGTCGTTGCCCTCGAGATGTGCCACATCAGAAAAACAATTATTAAATACGACAAGTAACTTTAGATTCCACGAAAACATTTTAGTTTTCTAATCTTATTTTGTAGCTATTGGCAAACAAATTAAAAGTGTGGTTCTTTAATCTTTTTTTTTTGCTAAATAAAATTTTAATTAATTAGCAAATGTGATTCTTTAATCTTCTTTAGCCTAATCGACAAATGTTAGTGAAGTGACGCAAATTAGTGGAAAGGCTATTAGGGTACGAATCCTATTTAACTGTTAACCAATCTTCATGTGGTTTCTCTTCTTTTTTGAAAGCTCCTTGCTGTGAACAGCTAAAATATAAAATCATCGAGAAGAGAAAAACTGTAGAAGCTAAAACAAGATTGCTTCTCGAAATTTCTAATGGAGAAATATTAATTATATGAAAGAAAATGATCGTGGTCCAGCTTTTAATGAGCTTAATTGGTTTTATTGACAAATTAACATGACTTTGATATATATGGTGCGCCGGCATCAAATAGAGCCAAACGTGTCATGTTAATATATGATGACGTTTGTCATGATGAAATAAATTGATAGTGGTCCAGCTTTTACCACATATAACATGACTTGGTATATATGAATTAATGAATATATGATATACCATTATATATTTTTTTGACTAAAATATACCATTATATTTCTTCAAGGAGATGTGAACTGTATATATGTAGTCAATAAAACAGAATTGAATAACCAAATCACAAACCTACATTGCATAGTGGACACATAAGACAACACAACACAAAGGATACATCATACAAGATCAAATCATACATCTTGGTGGCCCTTTGATGTCCCTAATTTGTATTGCCATGTCCAAAATACAATAAATGTATCTGTTTCATCTCCCTTTGTTTTCCTCAAATCAATTAATGTTGTCACTAAAAAACAAAAGACATGTCTGTTACTGTAGTTTAACAGAACATCAGATAATTGGAATACAGTTCCTATGACCAAGTCTTAATGTTTGTGAATCAACATTCATCTATTTAATGGTCTTGTCGAGTTTTCTATGCTTAGAGCCTTAGACCTTTCTATGCGCAACGTTTTGATCAGACAGACAGACACATACATCATACACAGATTTATAGACAAAAGAAATCTCTAGATCATAAAGACATTGAAAAGACTGGAATCTAACGTGGATTTTTTTTTAAAACACGGTTCCTTAACACATCGTACTATTCCAGCTTCGCATTACATATCAGTCTTGCGTATTACTTTGTTTAAGATTTTTAGTAAGATTTAATAACTTTGTTTAAGATTTTTAGTAAGATTTAATAATTAATACTTACTTATCAGTGAACAGAGATATTCACTGATAATTACATGTCGACTGATGAATTCTTGAGTTATAAAAGTCAGTGTTCAAGAAAGCGGTAGACGCTAAGCGGACGGCGATATAACGCCTAGCGCCTAGAACGACTAAACGAACACCTAGATTATTAGTTAAGCGGTCTAGGCGTTTATAAATTATAGCAATATATTAAATACATGTAATGTTTTATACTTAATAATAATAAAACTATTATTTATATATGATAAAAATTATTTTCATAAAAATATATATCACAATATATTAATTATTATAATTTATGAATAATAAATTATATATTATTTATTATTACAATATTATAATTATCTAGGCGGTTTAAAGAGTAATCGCCATGGTCCTGTAAACGCCTAGCGCATAAGCGCCGCTTAGACGGCCGCCTAGACCGCTTTTTAGAACACCTATAAAAGTAGATTAAACATATATAAAGTATATGAATAAGTCAGCAAAACATAAACCAAATTGAAAATTTTGTATTTTCAACATTTCTGTTAATCTTTTTTCAACTTTGTAAATCGAGAGTTTATTTAGCCCATGTAAATGAGGGCCTTTTATGACCCATATTCATGGCCCTTTAATCAAAGAGAGATATCACAAACCAGACCATGAACTGTATGAACAACCAAAAGAATGTGGTCAGGACAGATATTACAAAAGCGGACCAGCTTGGTGGGAACAGAAGCTTCGATGATTAGTTGGCCAAAACTCCCTCTTTACTTTCTTAGATTTTTTTATTTGTAATAAAGATTTTTATTTTATTACTTTAAACGTGTAAGAGGGAGATCTTTTCTCTGAAATTTCAACCTCGTCTCTGATTGATCCTTAAATCTTCGCCTTGTTAGAGAAGAATCTCATCTTTCTTCTTGTCAACAACTCCTCCACCGGTCGCCTTGTTTCTTGTAAGTAACTCACATAGATCATGTAGTAAGTAATTCGCTTAGAAATGAAATTGAATCGAAATTCTTACTTTATTTGGAAAATCCTGGCTATAAGAAGTCATGTCCATTGTTTTTTTTACATTGATGGTTTCTTGTTTCGATTATGATCCTTGTTGGTTAGTTTAGTAGTAAGGATGTGGAATTGAAGAGTCACCGTAGATCTTGCAGTATTGAATCTGTAAAGTTTTTGACTTGTGTCTGTTCTTCGCATATATATATTCAAAGTTGCAGTCTATGGTTTTGGGGTTTTAAGGTTTTATAGTTGAAAGAGGTTCAGAGTGGCATTTCCATCTCTAAAGGTTAGATCTTTTTGATCATTTTAGATTTTTGCTACCATTGGAGAGAGCTCAGAAGGCTATAAAGTATGCGCGCACCATCTTTGCTTGCGCAATGCTGGCCCGGTTTGATGCCTCAGGATTGTAGTGGTGTGTCTGCACTATCTGAGAAGGATTTGCAGCTTCCATCACCAGCTGTTGAGATCATACCTTCTAAGGTTGTTTGCTCTTTGTTGTTCTATCATCATTACCATTATAAGATGTTCCATTTTATGTATGGAGTAGAATTGTTTATACCTTGCAGTTCTGAATCTCTTTATTTGTTTTTGTAGACAGCAACTCATCACAGGTATTCAGGGGAGAATCTAGATGTGCTCGGTTTACAAATTTTCAAGGTAACTATTGATAAAGACAGTTAACAGCTAGTTCTAAGCTTTATTATGTGTGATATATGTTAGAACTTAGTATGTCAAGAAGAGTCCATTTAAATATTATCATCAAAAAGTATAAAACTATTAATTCATGTTCGTAAGCTTTATTTTGTTGCTTTGACCGTGGAACTTGTGTGTTTGCTTCATTACTCAGAAAGACCATGTCACACTTCTCTGCAACGTATAGAGTGAATCCAAAATCTTTGCATTGAAAACAATCATCAATTTCTTGCAGGGAAAAGTAAGTGTTGCTGATATGATCGGCCTCTCTAGCTCAGAAACTGCTCCCCCAAAATATGAAGGTATGCGCTTCAGATTCACTTGCATCTGATCGTTCTCATTATGTTAAACTGAATCATTTTTTTTTTTTTTCTTATATTGTCTAGGTTCTATGAAAAGTTGGGAAAGTGCTATTGTTCTTGTTGATGTACTTAAAAACGAGATCCGTGATGGACAGCTTAGCTTCAGGGGCAAAAGGGTCCTCGAGGTAACAACCAATGCTAATGACACACTAAACGTTTCCTTAAATACTTCAATATCCTGCAATGAACAACAAAACCTTTTAGTTCCATTAGGTGGCTAAGACCGTCTTAGCCGCAAAAACTTCACCAGTTCCTTGTATTCTAACGCCACACACCTCTTTTTATTTATTTTGTATGACGACATGAGCAGCTAGGTTGCAACTATGGAGTTCCTGGGATATTTGCCTGCTTGAAGGTAAGTAAAACTACATTAGAAGATGGCTGGTACTGTCCCATTTCTCATAATCTAATCTCTTTTGCTTGTTTTAAAGGGTGCTTCCTCAGTCCACTTTCAAGACCTCAATGCTGAAACATTAAGATGCACAACCATCCCAAACGTTCTTGCAAACCTTGACCAAGCTCGGGACAGGCAAAGCCGTCAGCCAGAAGTCCTTCTCACACCATCAAGACAAGCCGTCTCTGCATCTGTCCGCTTCTTTGCTGGAGAATGGGAAGAGCTCCCGACCGTTTTATCCATCATAAGAACCGATGTCCTTGAACCAGCTAACCCGGGAATGAACCTGAGTTTCTCAGAGGAAGACTTCATGGACGGATGTAGCAGCCAAGATGGGAGCATTACAGGACAGCCAGATTTCTCCTCGAGGAGATCAAGGAAGCTCTCTGGAAGCAGGGCGTGGGAACGAGCAAATGAGACTGAGCAAGGTGGAGAATGTGGGTATGATGTTATACTAATGACTGAGATCCCTTACTCGGTTACTTCTCTGAAGAAACTATATTCTCTCATTAAGAAGGTTGGTTCTTGATCCTTTTCTCTCTAGTTCTTGAATATGTGGTTGCTGTATCCTTGTTATACTGATGGTGTCTGATCATTCTCTCTCTAGTTCTGTAATAGTTCTCTCCTTGTTATAGTGATGGTTTCTGATCATTCTCTCTCTAGTTCTTGTATAGGTGGTTGTCTCCTTGTTATAGTGATGGTTTTCTTGTCTTTTTGTGTGTGGAAACAGTGCCTGAGACCACCTTATGGTGTGGTGTATTTGGCGGCAAAGAAGCAGTATGTGGGATTCAACAGTGGAGCGAGACATCTGAGGAACTTGGTGGATGAGGAAACTATCTTAGGAGCTCATTTGATTAAGGAAACTACAGACAGAGATGTGTGGAAGTTCTTCCTCAAGTAAGTGTAGAAGAACTCACTCATGAGTCATGACCAGATACTCCGCAGCTGCATCAGTTGAAAAGAATTCACCAAATACAAGAAAACTTTTTTCTTATTGGATAATGTAATGCAATATATCATGTTATTTGACCTTTTTTTATTGTGGAGTCAAATATTAGATCAAAGTTGGCTAGTAATTTTACTTGACTGTTCTATTTGTGAACTAACTCAATTTCATTTGTATATAGAAATGAACATTGCTGCAAATGTTCTTTTTTTATTTCTTTTGGTAAAATATCTTTTTAGTTTAGCTTAGTTCTGAGTTATGGTATCTGACTTCTTTCTTATCTCATTTTATGAACTTATTTGTAAGCAGAAACGTATAATCAAAAGCCCGTATAGCTCAGTGGTAGAGCGTCAGTCTTGTAAACTGAAGGTCCGTAGTTCGATCCTGCGTGTGGGCACTTTTTGTAAATATTTTTTTCTTTAACTTTTTCAGACTGGAGAGTAAGTAGCAAATAGTACAATCAAATCTTTATATATAAAAGAGTCTTTTAATCTCTCCTGCGGCATCCACGTAGGCGGACACGTCATTAATTCATTCGTTTGTATGCCGACACGTGTCCGCTTCCCTCATCCGCACCGTTTCATTAACTGTCGACTCTATTTGTTTTGGGCTTAATCTATTATTTTATGACGCTAGGGTTGACGCATAACATGGGCCTGCGAGAAGTTCATTTAGGCCCAATCCCCAAAACCCTTTCTCTACACATCGTCCTCTCGGCTTCCATGTTCTGTGATTTCTCTCCAAGGAAAAAATCATTGTAACGCATGCAATACTAAAGGTTCGCCATTATCGTTCACATTCATTCTAAACGCGTTTCCACCACATTTATTCCCCATCACCCTCTCTTTCAGCTTCTTCTCACTCATTCTCCTATAAATATTCTCTGTCGCCATGAATCTCAAAGAAGCTTTGCGCCTCTCCTCTCCATAAACGGCCAAAAAACTATCCAAACCATGACCGCCTCCCAATTATGGCTCTCTGCATTGAATCTTTGTGATGGCGACATAGTCACACGGCTGCTCCTTTTTGGGAAGCTCGAATGTGGAGAAAGGCGGTTATAAGAAGCTAGGATGATATAAAAAAAAAAAAAAAAAGAAAAGCTAGGATGATGAGTACTGAATCCTCATGATAAGATTCTCTAATTGGCTACATACCTCAACAACTTCGTAAGTGTTTCTTCCCATGAAAAGCTCAGTTTTTAGGTCTTTTGTTTGCTGTTTGAAAGATTGAACCTTGCGTCCAGGGATTGATTCATATATGCTGAGATTTTTGTGCTGAAGACTAAATGAATGATCTTCCAATACCGAAGCTTCGATTCTTCTGCTGACAATGGGGGTTGTAAATCTTTGTAAATAGAAAGAAAGAAGTGAAGACAAGTCGTGATACCAACGTTTCGTCTCTCTGGTCCCGACTCTTATCCGCCCAGTCTCCACTGCGGCTGCATCAGCGATCTCTTCCCAATGCGCAGATCATAGTGACGTTGTGTCTCTCGGTGGCGATTGATGCTGCAGAGGATCCTGTTGGGTTAAGGCATGTGCTTATTCCTAGGCTGGAGAGAGGTGATGAGTCAGAAGATGAAAAACCAAAAGATTTGTCACCTGACTTTGTAGGTATTATAATTTTCGAACATCTGTAATTGTATTATAATTGTTCTGGTTCGTAGTTCACTAAACAGCTTACTGTCGCTGGCTTTGTAGGTATGAGCAATTTTTTCCATGCCCTTGATGGATCATCTAATGATACACTTCCAAATCTAAAATAGAAGGCTTTGAAAGGTATATCTTATTTACTACTCTGCATCTCTAGCCTCTTACAGGCACTGATTTTTATGAGTTTCTTATAGTTATAAACATTTGAGTGGTAGCAATTAAATATTGTTATTTGAATGATGCATGATTCATAGTAGATGTCTCAGTTTTCTTATTACTATGATTTGTTTTACTATTTGGTTAAACAAGATCAGGATCTTAATAATTGTTGTTGATTTTTTATTCGGTCTTAGACAATATATTTCATGTTGACAATAAATCAAAACAGGAGAGGATTGAAGCAAACTGACACAAACAACTAAGTAATCAACGTTGATAACTGCAACAATTGTTCTTTCTTTATGATATTGATGGTTCTTTGTTTTATCAGTGATCGAGTAAGCTGCAGTATTCTCTGAGACCATCGTCTATATGTACATACACATATGGTGAATACAAAAGGGTTTAGCTTGGATTGGTGTGGTTGTAAGTCCTTATTTGTTCAAAGCGCAAACACAACTCACATGTTTGAACCTAATACTAATTTGGCTGCCATCTCTATTTATCTCTCTGGTTCATTGGTTAAAGAAGCCGTTCATTGGTTAATGAAGTTAAAAGTAATCTTTTGGTAGTAGGAAGAGCAGTAAAAACCAACTCAAAAGTTCCAATAAATATAATGAACCATAGTTAGAGGAAGGAGAAATAGGAGCCGTGGTGACCGAGGAAGCTCCTACCACCATTTTAGGAAAATTCTACATATTTCTCATATATTTGTTAGAAAGGTATAATTTCTCAATTGTAAAAACTTATCTACCAATTTTAAACTTTGGTTTCTTTTAAACTTAACTAGATTCTAACCCGCGTTAAAACGCGGGACTATTTTCTGTGAAATGATGTTAAAATGTTTTTACAATTTTATTAAACTTAAGTTTGATAACAATGTAGAATGTGTGGCTTATAGTTGAGTTACTTATTTGTTTGTTAGTAAATCTTATTTTTTCTTATATAAATATTATGATAAATTTGTTTTAGTAAATCTGTGTCGAAACCATAATTTAAGCATTTCCTTGATTTGTTAGGATTTCTTTTCAATTAGTTTTATTTTTGATTAGTTATTAAATATTAGCCATAATTTGCGGCTATTATAATTTTTAGTAACAATATACGGATTATATGTTGGGTTAGAAATAACATGTGATGTGATAGTCATCTATTAATTTTGTACATGATAGATTATAATATTATTCATTACAATATACCGTATTTTAAAAACTGGACTGGACCGGCCAGTCGAACGGTGATTCATTCTTCTAACCAGTTTTGTATTGTATAAAAACCAGATTTGAGTTAAACCTGCAAATCCAATTAAAAACGGTCAAATTTCTTAAAACCGATGATCCTATTTAATATTAAAAATAGGTATTTTAAAATTTGAGTTAAGAAATAAAAAATTTGCAAAATTTAAAAAGGTTTCGACAAAAAGTTCTTATTGTTTTAATATCAAACATTGACCTAGCTACAATATCAAATCAATATCCTATCTAGTTTTCAAAACGCTGGTTAAACCAATTCTTTATAGAAACGGTTATTAATTACCATCACATACATTAAAATCTTGATAATAAAATTGAATAGTCTAACGTAGATAGTGGGAAATGTAAAGAGATATAGTGAATTGAATTCAGGTATATTATATTGTATTGTGTATTTCGTATTTAGAGATATAAAATTTGGTATTTTGAAACTAAATGTCATTTGGTAAAAATATTGGTCATGTATGAATTAGTGCAACCGAATTTTCAGATTCATATATTTAATATCCAATATATTATTAATGAAAACTGTATAAGTCCAAATTTAAATAATTTTTTTATGAATAGATTAAAATATAACTCTAAATCTAAACTAATAGATTAGATATAATGAGCAGTATAGCTAGTGTTTCATATGCCTAAGTTTTTTTATAATTTGTTTTCTCAGGTTCTTTTATAGTATATAGTGGAAGCGATATATGTAGAGGTTCTTTATAGTATATAGTGGAAGCGATATATGTAGTTGGAAGCTGTTGATTTTCAAGATTTCCGAACAATTTAGATCTTACCTGATCACTGATTATTAGGAAAAATAGATAACCGGTCCAGTGTTAATTTAATTGACAGTCATAACATTGGTTTGGTTTTATTACACGATAGTGGTATGATTCAAATATAATATTGGTTAGTTCACTAAGCAGCGTAATATTACGTGTAACTCTCTAGTAAGGGTTCAAAATTAAAAAACAACTTCCAACAGTAGATAATATAGTAGGACTCTATTTTAATAGAGTAGATACATCTGATTCTTTGTTTTCTTTTTTCATGTCTTTGCGTTTATTGTATATTGAGTTTTCTTTCTTTTCACTAGACCACATAATCAAGTAAAGCACCATAAATAATTAATTAATAAAAGTTCACAAACATTTTGATGATCAGTGACATTTTCAATACACATCAGTTATAACCGTTTAAATGAAAAAAATCAAAGTAATTTCATAATAAGAATTTTTTTTTTAAAATAATTTTGGTACTAATAAAGCTAATAGTCAAAAATATAATAATCAGTCAATATATACTAAATTCAAATAGCATTTTTACTATAATTTGTTTAACAAAACTTATAGTAAATAATATAGTTGATAATTTATGTAAAAAACGTATATCACATCATTTTAATAATTTATATAAATAATGTAAAATTTTATTTTCCAACATAGATAGTTTGGTTTGAAATGAATATGAAATATTATCATTTAATATGATTATATTAAATGATTACAAAAGATCATTAGTATTTTTTATTACAAAACCAGCAAATTCGCCATGATTTTACTTAAAATAATTTAATTAATAAATTAAATTGTACTTATATGTTTAAAACAAATATATACTTTCTAATAGACTTATAAATTTGAACTACAAGTTCAAGTAAATTAATGTTCTTAAACTTTAATGAAAGATGGTCACCTATAGAATGACATAATAACATACGCATATATGTGAACAAACAATCTGTCTAAGTTAATGAAAATGGTTAACTATAGAATGACATAATAATATACGTATATGCGAACAAATAATATGTCTGTTTTTTTTCGTGTCATTTAATCCAAGGTTCATTTTCTATACGCTGCACTTAAATTCATCTTGAAAAATGTCTACTTTTAAACAAATGAATAATACTATACGAATACGTGTTTGAGTAATAGATCAAACATATCGCACTCTCCTCTTTACAGTGTTCTGGAGATACCTATACTATTCATACATTTACGATCTGATCATGATAGCTGATATGATAACCAGAGGCGGATCTACTTTATGCAATGGAGGGTCACATGACACCCCTTAAATTCCAATAAATAATAAAATGTTCCCAAAACATTGAAAATCTGTAGTTCTGATGGAAAAGTCCTTCTCTTGACACCCCCAAATCACAGTTCAAAACCCATTGATGACACCTAATACTTTTTTGACCCCTATTAAATGGATTCCTAGATCCGCCACTGATGATAACAATCACTCAAACTAAACAATTACAATCAGGGCGTATCTAATTGACCATATGTTTAGGCCGGTCGACAATTGGTTCAACTTATATCTGCAAAGCCTGACATTCCAAACATTAATTTCATTCCACCGAGTATAACAAATCTTCAACAAGAAGATTATGTCAACTCTTGATTTTATTAATAAAAGTAAAGTATTATAAATAAATAAATATATATATATATATATACGAATAAATTTAATTGATTACAAAAATGTCTTTGTCATTTTTATCCATAAAATCAAAGAAAGTAATCATAATTTATTTAATAACAAAAGAAGTTATATTAATATAACATTTTAAAAAATATTAAACAAAAATAAAAATATTTATTCTAACTATTTAAATTATTTCAAATTATCATTCCGCCCGTAGGGCGGGCCAGCCGTAGTTGATACAGAAAGAGTAATTTCTTTTTTTTGGATGAATTTCAGAAAGAGTACTTTCTTTGTCGAAATCAGTTAACTGTAACTAACCAGAAAATCAAAACCATTATATGTGTGGATAACATGACTGTAGAGCCTGAAGCATTTTATCTTCTTCTGTTTTTTTGTAATTTCTTAAAAATGTTTTACGTGAAAGTAGTTTTATATCAAGATGTTAGTAATATCAAATGTAAATTAATTTCAAAAAATATAAAGAAAATAAAAACACAACTAGAACAAAGTTATGGTAAATCAGTGGGGTGAAGCCAACTAGGAATCTCAAAATGAGGTAGCTCGCTTAACTCAACTCAGCTCAGTTCACAATGAGCTCGGATCTTTCATAATAAATAACTTTTATAATATTATTCAAAATTTAAATATTAAAAATCCAAAACATAAATATTAAATACTAAATAAAAACCAACACATGAAAAAAAAATATAACACCTAAAATAAACTAAATTAAAGCAAACCAGTGATCTAAATCCCTATTCTTCGTGATAATCTTTATCTTCGATATCCTTTTTAATTTCAAGAAGATAAATATGATTAATATAGAAATTATTTTTAAGGAATTGGTTTGACATTTTAGTTTTAGAAGATAAATACGATAAATATAGAAATTATCAATTTTCTTACATAAGAAAAATAGAAGTTATCAAATATATATATATATATATAAATATATATATATATATATATATATATATATAATTGTAAGTATAAAAATGAACAAGCTCATGAACCAGCTCATGTTCATTAAAGATCGTTAATATAACTCGTGATCTAATTTAAGCTCGATCAATAAGCTCATTTATTAAATAAACCTAAAATATAGTGATCATACACATGAAAAATTAAACTGAGCTGAGATAGCTCATGAGGTATAACTCATTTTGACACCCCTAAAACCAACTAACAATAAGAGTGTGTCAATTAGGGTTGGGACGGATCCGGATATCCGAGAAATTTGGAATATCTAGATCTGTAGATTTAGTGTCCGGATCTGGATTCAGAGCTTCCAAATATCTGAAATCCGAATATCCGTCTAAATATCATATTATCCACGGATATCTAGATCTAAATCCAGATTCGTAAAAATAGTAAAAAAAAATAAAAAAATAAAAAATATATTTTTAAAAATTTAAAATTCTAAACTAATACATAAAATAATTAATTATACAAGATTTATAAATAAAAATATGAGTATAATATTAATAAAGTTAAAATACAATATTGTATAACTAATTTAAAGAATAAATGTTAATATATCAAATATAATTATTAAAAAATTAATATATTTTAAAATACGGATCTAGATATCTGGACTTAAAAATTAAGATATCTGGATCCGGATTCGGTTTTGACGGATCCTTTATTTTATTATCCGAATCCGGGTGCTCCGGATGTCCTATTTTCCAAACGGATCCGAAGCAAATCTCGGATCCAATCCAAGAAGTCTCAGGCTTAATGGATATGCTTTTGCTCTTCCGGAATGTGAATTGTCGTGCAACCCTAATGTGTAATAGGCCAATAACTAATTAATAAGTACTTATTGTTTACTTACTCTAATTATTCAAAGATTGAGAAGATCGACCATATCAAGATGATGGAAACATGAAGACCAAGACTAATCTGGAAAGATCAAAGAGAATAGGAAGTTAATATTTATCTAATACTAGGGTCGGTCCGTTCTACGGGCGGGATTTGATTTTTTTTTTGTTATTTTGGTTTGTATAATTGTTATTTGATCTTGTTGTTTGTGTTTTAAGATGGTAAGTCAAAGTGGTATGTATGAAAATGATATATGTTTTTATGTATGGTTGAGGTCAATGTTTTGATTGGAGAGGGATTATATGCCGGTTGAATTATTTAGTTTACTTATGGAGTCATGGTAGTTCTATTTGAGTGTTCGGTTAATTATTTTTCTTAAAAAGAAAATTAAATCATAATTGGGGAATAACTTGTTGTTTATTTTGTTTTGGGCTCTGAATGATTGGTTTATCTGTTCTTTATAGATTTTCATGTTTTGTATTGACACAACTCAATACGAATTTGAAGCAGTTTGGAATTGAGTTGGTTTGACGTTTTTTGTAGATTTGGTTTCGATGAATGCTACATCAGCCCTATTTTCTGATGTATATTGTGTTATCATAATTTGAGCATCATGGATGCGGGGGGATTTAGATTTTTTTTTTTGGTGTTTGATAATTTATGGTGCAGACAATCGTAATATATCATACTGATTGTTACATTTTCCTGGTTGCGTCACAAATTATATATACTGTTCATATCTTCAAGTGTTTGTTTAATTCTTCTAAGGCACCTACTGAGTTTATTTAGTTTTGATAATCCATAAGTGCTCCATATTCCACCGGTCTACGCTGGGAGTAATTGCTAAACTGTTTGGCGTTAGTGTTTATGTTAGATTATTGAAAAATAATTATCCGAGTAAGTTCATTGTTATTGTTTTACTGGTTTTGGTTTTTTAATATATGGTTGTATTTGCATTTGGTATTTGTTTTTTACTGATAAATAATATAGATTACTGAATTTTTTTATCATAACGATAAATTATTCTAAAGAATGATATGCATATTGGTACTTTCATTATTGATGAGTTCTGAAACTTAGGAGTACACGTTGTTGTTTATTACTTTGTCTAAATGTTCGGTAATGTTTATAATATTTTTTCTTTCTACTATTTTATTTTTTATTACAATTATAATACGTT
>NW_026618116.1:0-12500 GCF_000801105.2 Raphanus sativus
TTAACGACGACCATTTTCCTCGCTAAATCGTCGTATACTCGTTTTACGACGATTTAGCGAGGAAAACGCATATCGTCGTTAAAGTTTGGTCGTAACGGATATTTAATCGCCATTTTCGTCGTAAAAGTACGAGGGACCCATTTCGTCGTAAAAGGAAGGTTAATATTTCGTCGTAAAGAACACGTAGATTTCCACGTAAAGTGGACGCTATATTTCCACGTAAAAGACACGTAATATTTCCTCGTAAAATACACGTAAACTATCCTCGTAAGAAAAACGTAAATAATACTCGTAAAGTAAACGTAAATAATACACGTAAAGTAGACGTAAACTTTCGTAAAGGGAAACGTAGAATTTGACACGTAGATTCGTCGTAAGATTTCGTCGTTCTTTTACACGTCCACTATCGTCAATTCCTCGTGAGTTAACGAGGAATTTGCTTCGATTTTTAAACTAATTTATTTTTTAAATTTAAATTTTATATATTATAGAATATAATTATTTCAAAAATATTAGAAATATAAATAATAACTAATGCGAAAATATTAAAATTTGGAATAAATTAAAACCGAAAAATATTATATAAATAAAAGTTTAGAATTTTAATATTAACAAATAGAAAAAAAAACTAAGTCGGGCCGGGGCGGTGGATCGTTTCCCGGTAGAGGTCTTCACTCCTCCTCTGTAGTTCCTCCTCTTGCTGCTGAGTACGAGAAGGCTCGGGAACCGGGTTCCGTCGTCGCATATCCGCCAACAACTCCTCCCATTGGGGATTTCCAGAAGATATAACTTCCAGAAACCCCTCCACTCCACCCATACGAGCTTGGAATGATTGGCGCGTAGACTCCAACTCCGTCTGCGTCGACGCCAACTGAGTCCGCGTCGAGTGTAACTCCGAACGCAGCTCAGTGACTTCGTCGGCTCGTCTCTGACCATAAGACGATGTCGCTCTTGGGACATCGTTGACGGAACCGATTCCCAACGTACGTCCCTTTTTCTTAGGGACGACCTACAAAGAAAAAATAAAGTTTAATGTTAATATTTTAAAAAAATAGATTAAAAGTAGATTAAAAGGTAAAATTTTTACCTCCTCGTAAATCTGATCCACTTCTTGAGTGGATAATACGACCGGTATTCCATCGGGAGATTGCTGGGTCAGCTGGGTTTGGCGGTCTTCAATCCGAGCAACGACATCGTTGTAGATTTGCTCGGACCTCGGATCCACAAATACCCCCGCCTTGGTCTTGTGGGTCCTCTCGTAAAGCTCTTAAGAGACGGGAGTTGTCCCGTCTCTTTGGCCTGAAAATATTTAAAATTTAAAAAGTTAGAATCAATATACATATATAAGTACATATTAATTATTAAAATATTTAATATGAAAAAAAATTAGAAATTAATTACCATTTCCAAGCGGACACGGGCATGGGGTTTTTTGACCCGTACAGTGAAGCATCGGGCCGTTGCCGTGCTCGTCTTTGGTGTTACGAGAGGCGGAGCAGGCGTTGGAGATCGCAATGGATGATGGCAGCTCCCAGTAACGGATGAGACCATCGTAGACATCCTTGGTCAGCTCAGCGGGTTGCCCGTCCTTGTAACCCTTGTAGATCCAGTCCTCCTTCCAGTTGCCTACGGTGTCCAACAACCGCTTCTTCGCCTTTGCGGTGAACTCCCGTTTCACGTCCTCGTGAACCCCGATGGACCAATGGTATCTTTGCTGCATTTTTAAACCCAAAAAAATTAATAATTAGTTAAAAAATATTAATGAAATAAAAGTTAATAATAAAAATTAAACATAAAATAATTATTTTAAAAAACTTACAGCAAACATCTTGAACCACGTGTTTCTAACGTGGTGCGGCGTCTTTTTCCAGTTTGGGTGAGCCTCTGAGAAGTATCCTTTGATGATATCGGATACGCTCGTAGCGACAGAATTGTCGACCCCAAACCTGAAAAAAACAAAGTTAAAGTATTAAAAAAAATATTAATAATTTTTTAAAATATTTAAATAAAAAAAATTACGTACCACCGAGTCCCCTCTGGTCGGTCGGGGTCTAAAACCGGTAAACCGGCTCGGCCTGGTTGAGCGAGAAGATCCTCAACCGTGTACCGAGCAAAAGGAGCGGTCGGCGGCACCCGCAACTCCGGATGAATGTATCCGGGTGCAACCGGATCTGGAACCGCCTGAGGTGCAGCAGGTGGGGGTGGTGCACCAGATGGAGGAACCGGTGGTGGCTGTGACTGAGACTCCGGGACAATCTCCGGGATGGAGGAACCGGGAGCTGAAGATGATGATCCAGCAGCAGGATCACCACAGAACATCTGACTGTAGTGGGGGGTTTTCTTCTGCTTGTTCTTTCTAACCATCTGAAAAAAAATTCAGATTGTTAGAAAAAACAAGTAGAAGAAATCAAACTAATCAAAAATCTCTACACTAACCACCTAATCAACTATAAACCTATCTAAATTCACTAAACTAAACCACCTAATTCTAGAGAGAGATTAGAGAGAACCTTGGGAGGTGTAGGAGAGGAAATTGGGACGAAATGAAGTGGCTGGTTCTCGCGGGTATATATAAGATTACATAGGGACGTAAAGTCCTCGTAAATTTACGACGAAACAGCAAGGCCCGTGTCATTATTTACGACGATTTTGCAAGGCCCGTCTTTTTAACTTTACGACGAAATTGCAAGGCCCGTGTTTTTGTTCACGTGGATATTACGACGAAACCGTGGATTTAGCATTTGTTTTTTACATTCCCTAAACCCTAAACCCAAATTCCTAATTTTTATTATTTTTTAATCATGAAATTTTAATTATATAGGTTTAATTTATTTTTTAAGTGAATCGAAACCGTATATATATAGATTGAGGTTTGGGGTTTAGGGTATAGGGATTTCATAAAAACATGTTAATTCTCGTAAAAAGCGTGGTTATTACGACGAAAAAGAAACAATCCTTGCTAATTCCACGTAAGCAAGTTTCGTCGTAAAGACCTCGCAAGCTTACGTGGAATTAGCAAGGATAGTTTTTTTTTTCGTCGTAAAGGACACGTTAATTACGAGTTTTTAACGAGGTTATTTTGTAAATCCCTAAACCCCTAACCCTTTACCCTAAATCCCTAAATCCCTAAACCCCTATCCCATTACTAGTAACATCTATATGTGTTAAGTTAATTTAATCAAGAAATTTTAAATATGCATGTTTATTAAGTCTTCTTGAGTGAATTGAGTTTAGCAATGTAAACCTTATATATGATTCACTTATAAGTTAAGGAAGTTTTGGTTAATTTTGGGTTTGATGTTTTAAATTCTTAATTTTTTTAATCATACAATGTTAATTATACAGGTTTATTGTGTCTGCTAAGTGAAAACATATATAGATTGAGGTTTGGGGTTTGGGGTTTAGAGTTTTAGGGATTTAAACACGAACTCGTTAAATCAACGTAAATAACGAGGTCTTTACGACGAAACAGCTAAAAGGCTTGTTATTTCCACGTAAGCTGATTTCGTCGTAAAACCACGCACGCTTACGTGGAATTTGCAAGGCCCGTGTTTATTTTTAACGTGTGCTTTACGACGAAATCAGCTTACGTGGATTTTGCAAGGCCCGTGTTTTTCTTTACGAGGAATTAACGTCGATAACCTTAAAATCCCTAAAATGTAAACCACAACACCAAACCTCAAACATCCTTTAACTTATAACTCAATCTCAAACACCAAACCCCATACCCTAAACCCCAAATGCATTAATCAAGTCTGAAAATAAATAATATTTTTAAAAAATTACATCATCATTCAGATACATCATCATTCTCTTCAACACTAGAAACATCATCACTTTCATTAAACTCGTCCTCAACAGCATCGTCAGTGGTATCGTCGGGAAGATCTTCATACTCATGATTATGCGGATCAATGAGTAGGATGTCTTCCATTTGTTGTTCAGGTTCTTCGACTTCATTGATGTGTTCTTCTTGCAAAGGTGGTTCTTCTCCACCGATTATTCGTCCACGGGGTGTAACTTTGATAACAGCTAACCAACTTATTCCAGATTCTCGCAACCTCGGGTATGGTAGGAAGCTAACTTGGTCTGCTTGCGAAGCTAATATGAAAGGCTCGAATTTGTTGTACCTCCGTCCACCATTGACAGCAACTACACCGAATTTGTTAAATCGAACACCTCTGTTGACCACGGGGTCGAACCAGTCACATTTGAATATGACGCATTTCAGCTTCAATAACCCAGGGAATTCCACTTCAATAATCTCCTGCAAGATCCCGTAGAAATCGGTTTCGCCTTTCACACAAATTCCATAATTGCTGGTCGCCCGGTGTTTACCATACTCGTACGTATGAAAAGTAAAGCCTCGTGAGAAATACATTGGTGATGTGGTGACCTTTGCAAGTGGACCCTGAACTAATTCGTGAAACCATATGGATAATCTGGATCCTCATATTCAACCTGCAAAATTAAATTAAAGAGAACATTGAAACAAACGTCTTTCGTTACAACCCGTGGACGAAACAAATATCGGATTGGAGTAAATACCTGACTCTTCAACCATTTAATAAAGTGTCGATCTTTCCTTTTATCTACCTCACTTGTGGATATACCTGGGATAGCTTCTTGGACTTGACTAACAAAGGCGCTGTAAAATGCACATATTTTATTAGTTATATCATCATTTGAAAAATATATTTTAATTACAATTAGTTTAGAACTTTCCATATATGTTACCTTTCAAAATAGCGCATAAATGGATCCTCACAATTAAGTAGAATGTAAGTGTGTGCACTATGGGCGTCTTCATCACTCGACCACCAAACCTCTTTCGTTTTCCCACCCATTCGCCCAATCTGGCTAAAGATATCCGGAACACCAGCAACTGCATATGTTGGGGGCAACACCACCATCATCATATCTTCTTGGAGCTCTTTGTCGGGTCCGTACATTAGGTGCAAAGTAGTACGATGTGAAGTGAGATGTTTCTTCCGTCAAACTTCCAGCAATTATAGAACCTTCAACCTTTGCGAGGTTTTTTGCCTTTCCCTTCAAATATTTCATGGCCCGCTCATACTGATACATCCATCCATAATGTACTGGTCCTCGAAGCAATGCCTCATACGGGAGGTGGACAGCTAAATGCTCCATGACGTCAAAAATGAGGGAGGAAATATCATCTCCAAGTTGCACAATAAGATCGGAATGTTCTCGTGAAGTTGTTCTACGACATCCTCTTTAAGAGTGCGAGTGCTCAAGTCCCTGAAAAATGCTCCAATGGCTTTGTATATTCCAAAAACAATTAAGCAAATTATTAGTGCATATTTTTGAAAAATAAATTAAAAATTAATTAGTGTGAGTAATAATATATTACCTGCAAGTGCTTCATGTACTTTTGTTGGAAGTAGCTCCGCAAATGCAAAGGGAAGTAGTCTTTGCATAAAGACATGACAATCATGACTCTTCATCCCGGAGAACTTTTGGCCCTTTTCAACACATCTAGAGAGGTTTGAAACATACCCATCAGGAAACTTCACTGCTGATGCAACCCAGTTGAACAAGACCGACTTTTGTTCTGAAGACAATCTGAATACCGGTACAGGAACTTGTCCATTGCTTTTTATATGTAACTCGGGTCTTGAGCAAATATCAGGCAAGTCCAACCTCGATTTTTGATTGTCTTTTGTCTTCCCTGGAACATTCAATATTGTATTCATGATGTTCTCAAAAAAATTCTTCTCAATATGCATCACATCTAGGTTGTGGCGCAAAAGAAGATCCTTCCAATACGGCAACTCCCAAAATATACTCTTCTTGTGCCAGTTGTGCTGAACTCCATAATAATCAGGCATATTACCGGGAACATGCCAATTACCCACCACAACGAACTGTTTCTTGAGCTCCGTAGTAATCGATTTGCTGTTCAATTTGTTCTCCAGTTAAATACGGAGGAGGAGTGTCTCTCACAACCCTTTTCTGCCTAAACAATTTCCTGTTTCTTCGATAAGGATGATTAATGGGAAGAAATCGCCGGTGACAATCGAACCAACTTGTCTTCCTACCGTTCTTCAGCTGAAATGCATCTGTCGTTCCATTACAATATGGACAAGATAATCTCCCATGTGTAGTCCACCCAGACAACATCCCATAAGCAGGAAAGTCACTTATGGTCCACAAAAGCATCGCTCGCATCGTAAAATTTGTCTTCGTTGAGCAGTCGTACGTCCTCACCCCTGTTGACCACAAATCTTTCAACTCTTTTATCAGTGGCTGTAGAAAGACATCCAGAGACCTTTTTGGATGGTTCGGACCAGGTATTAATATGGTCAAGAACAGAAACTCCCGTTGCATGCACATATCTGGAGGCAGGTTGTATGGCGTCATAAAGACTGGCCACAATGAATATTGTCTCCCTGACATACCGAAGGGACTAAATCCGTCCGTGCATAATCCCATATACACATTTCGGCTATTGCTAGCGAATTGTGGATATATTTTGTTAAAATGTTTCCAAGCTCTTGCATCTGATGGATGAGTCATCTCACCATCCGTCTGAGTATGCTCGGCATGCCATCTCATTTTCCAGCAGTCTCCTCAGATTGGTACAATCTTTTTCAATCTGTCGGTAATTGGTAGGTACCACATCCTTTGGTACGGTACCCTATTACGTCCTCGTCCTTGCGGTTTGAATCGTGGCTTCTTGCAGAATCGACACTCTTCTAACTTCTCATCATCTCCCCAGTAGAGCATGCAGTTGTCGATGCAAACGTCTATCATCTCAGAAGGCAACCCCAGACTATAAACTAGTTTCTGAATCTCATAATAAGAATCAGCAGAGACATTGTCTTCCGGCAAATACTCTTTAAACAAGTCTGTCCATGCATTCATGCAACTTTCAGGTAGATTATGATCAGTTTTAATACTCATCATTCTAGCAGCCAACGACAATTTAGAGAGACCTTCTCTACAACCACTGTAAAGTGGCTGATTCGCAGCATCTAACATTTCATAAAACTTTTTTGCATCTATGTTAGGTTCTTCAACTTCATCATCATCATGAGCAACAAATGCATCAGCTACCATATCATGAACCCTATCATAATTATCTACCATCTGCTCCTCCTGATGGTATCTATGTTGATTATGCAAATGATCAACCGGTTCATTCTGAAAATTGCTATTACTACTACTAGCTTCATTCTCATAATTATAACCTTCTCCATGTTGAAACCAGATATAGTAATTTGGCATGAAACCTCTATTTATTAAATGCTTCCAAACATTTTCACGAGTTGCCAGTTTTGAATTGTTGCATTTTCGACAAGGACAAAACATCTTACCGCTTTCTTGGGCGAGCGGTGTAGAATCTGCTTGATGCATAAATGTCTCTAGTCCTTCCAAATACTCTTTCGTCACTCTCCGTTAGCCATCTCTATGCGTGTACATCCATCTCCGCAACTCTAAATAATTTCCATCACCAGACATTTTTTTTTCACGTTTTTAGATTTTTTTTCTTTTGCATGTGGTGTGTTTCAAATGTTCCTCAAATGACATATTTATAGGAAAATTCGAAATTGGTAGGTGAGATTTTACTACGAATTAACGACGAAATATGGGTAGTTAGACAAGATAAAAAACGTGTGTCACCTAAAATTAGGTGACACTCGCAAAAACCACGTAAATATTTTCTCGTTAATAACACGTTAATTATTACGTGTTCATTACGACGAAATGCTGTTTCCTCGTAAAAACGACGTTCCTTTACGTTTGGTTTACGACGAAACTCTTTCGTCGTTAATTAACGACGAAATAACGTGTTTATTGTCTTTTCACGTAACTTCCTCGTAAAGGCCTCGTAATTTTACGAGGAAATTATTTCGTCGCTAACTTTCGTCGCTAAGCCCGTGTTTTCTTGTAGTGTTCTCAATATGAAATACTGTCCGAGTAATAATTATGTAGCAGCTTTGTTATTATGCCATATCTACTATTTTGATGCACTGACAAAGAAGGGAAAAGAGTTTGTGGTGGGGAAGTGTTAGATGGCAGGTCTCTGTGTTTTCTTCAAGAAGGTGTTGAACAATCCAATTCAGAATCTTTGCTCGTCTTCTGCTTCTGAGATTGACCAAGACATAAGAACACGGTTTGTCTCTGATGATGATGTCTATAGATTCTAAAGCACATAACTTGGTGGTGAACTCTCTCGCTGAGTCATCAGAAACCAACTATGAGATTCTTGAGACAAAGACATCTTCAGGGGAGCAGCTAAAGATGATCTTTACTGTGAAGGATCAGGATTAAAGACTGATAAAGTTGCTGTTGATGACCAATTGAGATCTACCAATGATGCGGATTCATATATCTCTGATTCTGATTACTTCATGAATTGTCCAAAGAAGTCAGACTCAGATGTCTCGGTTGATATGTCTCTTAGGAACACTGGACTCAACAGGTTCAATAATGGTGATGAGCTTGAGGTCAAGGAGGGAGAATCAAAATATGAGCTGCGCAAAAGCAAAAGTGTCTTGTCTTCTTATGAAAGTGATCTTGTGCAGATGCAGACATCAAGATTCATAGGTCCGGTGATAGCAAATCCCCAATGGTTAAGAAACCAAATGGTGCAAACAAAAACAGCAAAGGTTACGAGTCTCCAATATGTTTTCAAGGTGTTCAAATCAGGCCAGACTTTAGGTGGTCACAAGAGATCACATTCTTTTGAGAGCCAAGAACACATGATCAACACAAAGCAGCAGCATGTATGCCTATCGATCTCAATCTTCCTGCTCAGGATGTTGATGAATGAATCATAACATGAAATCAAACGTTTTTTTTATGTTGTTGACTTGTTGGAAGTCTTTTCTAATTAGCAGTGTTTATATATGGAATCACTGTTCTCTGTTTCTTTTTTTTTTGTAGCAGGATATCTAACAAATTTATTTACTCAAAGGCTTGAGAAAGTATTCTTCAAGAGAGGGAGAAAACCACGTTCTTACTCTGTTGGAAAAAGTAATCTTCACGTTCTTAAATAATTGGACTTGGAAGAGTACTCTGAAATTTAAGATCAAAAGATCTATACTACTCTGAAATTTAATAAAAAATCCTACCCAAATCTTTTTTCCTTTTTTTAAAATACCACCCATATAAGTGAGATTTGTTCCAAATCTCTCTAAACTCCAATATATTCAAATCCACTCAACTTTTAAAATCCATGATTCAATACACCCCCTAAGTCTTTTTAAAAGATGTTAAATTTGAAATAACTAAATCCTATTGGTTGGTGAACCTAGAGGTTTACTCTAGGGAGTGAACCCAAAAATTACTCAGAAATAAATGATACTCTTCATTTGTAATATTATCATATATATATAAAATTTGAGAAAGATACGTATATGAACTACGCACGCGACGTATGCCAATGTTTAACAACCCGTGCCTATTTTCCAACTTACGGGATAAGAATCTATATTAGACTTTATAATGCATACTTTTTTCGTTGGTAAGATGTGAGCGTGATATATTGAAATATCACTTCAACATACTTAATTTGAGATAGTTAACAAATCGATAAACCAAAGCCTTAATTCAATACTACAGAAACGAGTTTTCGCAAAAACAAAATGATTGCTTGAAGCTTCAAAAAACGTTCATGCATGCGTGCTACATCCATTCATTCACAAGCTCTCCACCTAACGTCCCATGAATAAACGGAAACCAAAAAAGAGTTCAGAAAGATAAAATTATAATAAGTTAATTTTTTGGGAAAACGCCAATATAGAATATAATTGCCATAAATATAACAAACGATATATACATATCACCTATTGTTTCTTGTTCGTATGCCCTAAAGGGAGCACAAGTGTTCCAAGCAAACTTCATTCTCGAACCGTTTCTTACCTTTCTGTTTAAAATATCTCTCTCTCTCTCTCTCTCTCTCTCTCATCTCTCTCTCTCTCTCTATATATTAATATATATATATATATATATATATATACACACACACACACATATATGTAATGTATTTCGGCTATAAATATAAGGCCGAGTAGTTGCTCAAAAAAAAATCCCCTATATATTAAAGGAGAAGCATTTTTAAGGCTTTCCTTAAACGATTTTGGTGAGAATGCATGAGAAGACTCGGATCCACGTGTCACTCTGTAAGGGAGTTTAAGAAAAAACGGAACATTTAATTCTTTGCTTTGTTTCCTTATTTGGTTCCATAAGAAGAAACGTAACTCTTTTTTTTTTCATTCATGCAAAACACTTTGAGGATCCGAGTGCAGCATATTGCCAATGGATCCGAGTCATTCTTGCCGTCTTCTGTCAATGTTTTCATGCGAAACACTTTGAGGATCCTTGAATCTATAGGTTTGTGTTTCATTGCCAATGGTTCAGTTTGTGTTTTTATTGCCAATGGTTTCATGCGAAACACTTTGAGGATCCTTGAATCTGGACGATTCAAAGATCCGAGTCTTTCTTGCTGTCTTCTGTCGCGTCTTCTTGACTTCGAGATCGATGAGGCAGCCCTTAGCGTAGACGAGGATGACAAAAGTTAGGGAGAACATACAACTGGCTTGAACTTCAGTTGTGAAGGCGAAATCGGATGAGTTTGCCGTTTGTAAACAGGGAGAGCTAAGGGACGAGCAAACAAGGAGAGCTATGGGAGAGCTAAGGGACGAGCAAACATCAGTCCCGAGTATATTATATAAGTTGCGTTAAGGGACGAGCAAACAAGGAGAGCTATGGGAGAGCTAAGGGACGAGCAAACATCAGTCCCGAGTATATTATATAAGTTGCGTTAAGAGACGAGCAAACATCAACTATATGGCATAAAAGTATATTATATAAGTTGAGGTTCACGTATCTTAAAACTACATAAAAAAATAAACCCTTAAACATTTGATAATGCCGACGATGGTCTCATATTTTGACAAGGTGATTGATCTGAAACCTGGTAAAACGATCTGGAAAATAAGGGTTCATATTGTTCGTCCTGTGGAGACAATTCACCGTAGCAACTATTAGTGGGGAATTAGTTCCTACATTTGAATCCAACATCCTAGAATGTGACTCGAAGATTTTCTATAATTTTCAACTTTCTCTATCCTAGAATGTGACTCGAACAACTAACCATCCTTACAAAATTTTGTTACAAGACTTTACTCGGGTTCGATTTTGTGAGGATATGTCGTTCAGTTCGACCGGTTTTAAGACCTTGCAGTTTTCATGATATCTTAAACGTGTGTTCTTCTGTCGCGTGTTCTTGACTTCGAGTTCGACCGGTTTTAAACCTTGCAGTTTTCAGTTTTCATTATATCTTACAAAACTTTTCTCGGGTTCGTTTGCTGCTTTGGTGATAAGCCATACGCTATTCAAAGGAAGTCTTGCATTGTGATCAAACATTTGCTGCTATGGTATAACAATAGTTTTGCGTTGTGCATGTAAAGTTGCTTGCATTCAAAGGAAGGTTTGCGTTGTGCATGTAAAGTTGTATGCATCGAATTGAATCAGTAAAAAATTATAAATTCTTTTCTTGCTTACCATATTTACCTACTAAATATTTTTCTTGCTTACCAAGTCTCAAATCAGTAAAAAAAAGTTAAATATCTAAACTTCGAACTTATAAGATATCTATTTAACATAATCTAATTTTGCATTTACTTTCGTATTTCCTTTCTTATTAGCAATAATATTGCAACTATATAAACTAAAACACTATAATTACTTTATTAAAAACACAAATAAAACCCGAAAACAACCCAAAACTAAACTGATATCCAAAATAAATATACCTAACGTCTTAATATCTTAAAAATAATCTCATCCCGTGCAAGGCACGGGTTATCAGAGATTCTCGGGATGAATATACGTTCACATTAAACTAGACACTCATTTCTTAAAAAAATGTTATCATCGGTTGCTTACATAATTGGTTTGATTTGCACAGCTCTAACTCTAACTACATAATGCATCATCAATTATCTTAAAACAAAGTAAATATAATTTTGAAATCTACATATAGAAAGACATATATGAATAATACTAATAGGTTTCATTCCATTCTTGGCAGTAAGTTGTATATATTTTTCCTTATAGAGAGAGTTTGTGAATATATTTTTTTTTTCTCGAAAGGATTTTTATAAAAAATAAAAATATATATAGAAGAAATAGGAAATAAATAAATAGTTCAGAATTTCAGGTGTGAGCTCTTTTCTTTAAACTAAGAGATAACGCACAAACAAGGCAACAAGCCTTCTTCTTTCTTCAACAATAAAAACATGGCTTACACCACCAGACTAGACCCTGCAAAAAAAAAAGAGAAGAAAACGTGACCTTCCCATCCATGTAGAGAGAGAGAGAGAGAGAGAGAGAGAGAGATTTAGTGTTTAGGGTATACCCAAAGGTTTACAGTTTAGTGTTTAGGATTTATCTAAGGGTTTAGGGTATATCCAAGAATTTAGGGTTTAGTGTTTGGATTTTTACCCAAGGGTTTAAGCTTTGTCGAA
>NW_026618117.1:0-13722 GCF_000801105.2 Raphanus sativus
TCTTGTGCATTTGCATGTTTTTAGCTTTGATATCTTGCACATTTGATCATCTAGAATAGGATTTAGGTTCTTTGCTTGCATTTTGCATGCATAAGTCCTTATCAGGTGTTGGAGCATGCTATGGAGTTTTTGGAGGTGTTCGAGATGGGTTATGGATCAAAAGAAGTGAAAGATGGGGATTGTGCAAGTTAGCGTCTGGAGCGGGGTGCTTGGAGCGGGTTCGCAGGTCCGCTGTGATCCAGAGCGAGGTCGGAACGAGTACATGGAGCGGCGTAAGTAACACCGCTCGGGTTTACGACGAGAAACGGTGTGAAGTGGCTGGAGCGGGGTCTTGGAGCGGAGTCACGACACCGGTGTGAGGTCCGGAGCGGGGTTGAGCAGCCATACGGAGCGGAGTCACCAAGGCCGCTCGGGTTTACCACAGGAGACGAAGCAAAATGGCCGGAGCGGGGTTAGCCAGCGGGGTTGCGACTCCGCTGCGTGTTTTACTTATGCGATTTGTAATGCTTTTAAGGGCTTTTTTAGACCTTTTATTATCAACCATTAGGGTTTGGAAGGATCATATAAATACTTTTTAGACCCAAATGATGGGATTATCTTATTATCTCTGAAGAAACACAAACCTTTTGGTGATAAAGTTCTTTCCTTTGAATCAAATCATCATTTTGTTCTTGTGTTCTTGAGTTATTTTGAGTTCTTATTTTCTTTCTTTTCATGATTAAGCTTGAATCTCTTATGGGTTTGAGAAGGATCATGGTGATTAGTGAGTAGTCCTCTTAGGATTCATGGGTTAGGGAGATCAAGGGTGATTAAGCTAGATCTAAAGGGTTTTATGTTCTATCTATCTATTTCCTTGCTATTAGAGTAGTCTTATTGCTTCTTTTGAGTTGGCCTCTCAAAGGTTGATCTCTAGACATTTCACACCCGGAAGGTGTTTGATGAAATGTCTGAGTCAACTCTTCTAAGCTCTTAACACACTTTGCCAAAGGAATTTGTTGTTAAAGGTGTTAAGATGGCTAGTAGGCTTGTTTTTAATGATTGCTTTAGCAATATTCAACCAAAGGAATTTGATGCTTGAGTTGCTTTAGCAAATGAACATTCATCTAGGGATAGAGCTTGTTTAGCATTGTGTCTAGGCCTAAGATTGCTAGATTGATTGAAAGTCATCCCTTTAGTTCAAAACTTGATCACCCAAGATCTAATCCCTATTCCCATGAGTTCTCCCATCTCATAATCAAAGAAAGTTTACAGTTTTACTGCATTTTAGTATTACTCTAGTTTAAAACTCATCTCACTTTTGGTTGCACTTAGATTAAGCATGGATTTGTATTCTCAGTGCATTGAAATCACCTAGGATTGGTTCGACAACCTTTATATACTACTGCATTTGATAGGGACCCGAAAAGTCCTGTTATCAAATTGGCGCCGTTGCCAAGTTCTATTGTGATTTTGACATTGGGATTTAGTCATTTGCTTGAGACTAAGTCATTTTTTTTCTTATTATTGTGATATTGGCTCTGCTTTTTCCTTTCTTCTTTTTCATTTCAGGTGTATGAACTTGAGAAGTAGAGGGACTACAAACCTCACTCCTCTAGTACCAGACATCCGGGCTTTGGAAAGAGAGAATACAAGAAGAAGGAGAGAAGAGGAGCAACAGGCTCATTTCAACAGATTGGGTTTTGATATGGCTCACCATCAGAACCAGAATCGAGATGGAGAGATCCCTTTGGGAGCTGCCCAAGAGGGAAATGGTCAAGGAGCTGCCAACCTTCGACCACAACACCCACAGCGCCAAGCTCGCGCCATTGGAACCTATGATCGTCCTCACATTCATGGTCATAGGTTGGGAATCAGAGCACCACCGGTGGAGAACAACAACTTCGAGATCAAGTCAGGGCTACTCAACACAATTGAGCACAACAAGTTTCATGGCCTGGCAGCTGAAGATCCTATCGATCATTTGTACAAGTTTGATCAGTATTGTAGTTTGTCCAAGACAAATGGTGTCTCTGAAGATGCATTCAAGCTGAAGTTGTTTCCCTTCTCTTTGGGAGACAAGGCACATCAGTGGAGAGGTCTGTCCCAAGTGACACTATCACCACTTGGGAGGGATGTAAGGAAGCCTTCTTGGAGAAATTCTTCTCTACCTCAAGGACAGCTAAGATAAGGAATGAGATTCTCTGGTTTCCAGCAGAAGAATCTAGAGAGCTTCAATGAGGCATGGGAGAGATTCAAGGACTACCAAGCTCAGTGTCCTCATCATGGTTTCAGCAAGGAGAGCTTGCTTAGCACTTTCTACAGAGGAGTTCTCCCATCTTGCAGAAACAGGCTTGACACTGCTAGTAATGGTTTCTTCTTGGGCAGAACTGTGGAGGATGCAGAGGAGCTGGTGGAGAACATGGCAAAAAGTGATTCAGTCTACAATGAGGAGTATGATAGAGCCAACAGAGGGGATGACCAGCAGACAAGGAGAGATATCAAGTCTTTGCAAGACAAGTTGGACTTGGTTCTTTCAAACCAATCCAAGAAGGAGCAGGTTAGCTTTGTTGGTGATCCTAGTCAAGAGGTTCCTCCTAAGGTGAATGAAGTTGATGGTTTGGAAGGGCAAGAGGAGTTTGCTTCATCAACAACAATGGTACTTGGTACAGAAAGGAGCCCAACTTTCAGTACAACAACTACCAGCAAAGACCCTATTCCAACAACCAACAAGGTGGGTACCAGCCTAGGAACAACAACAAGGAAGCCATCAACCTCAGCAAAACCCTCCTCCTGGTTTCTCCAACAAAGGAAACCAGTCTACTCAAGCCCAAGGAAGTTCTTCTCAACCTAAGGCTCAAGACACAAGTGTGGAATCAATGTTCAAGCAACTACTTGAAGCTCAATCAAGAAATGAGAAGCAAATTGGTTATGAGTTGAAGAACATCCACTCAAAGATTGATGGGAGCTACAATGAGCTCAACAACAAGTTCAGAGCTTTGGAGAATCAGTTTGCCTCTATGAGTTCTAACTCCAATCGCCAACAAGGAAACTCTTCCCGGAAAGCCTGAGCAAAACCCAAAGGAGACAATGAAAGCAATCACTCTAAGGAGTGGCAAAGAGTTGCCTTCAAGAGTTCTCACCAAGGATGATGAGAAACAAGGTGGGGAGGTGGCCATCAACATAGATGATGATGTGGTGATTGTAGATGAGAAGACCAATGATGAGATCTTGGAGAAGATAGTAGAAGCTAAGGGTAAAGGGAAGATTGGAGAAGAGAAGAAAACAGTGAAACACGGTGAAGTTGCTACTCCATCAAAAGAATCTTCTTTTATCCCTCCTCCTTATGAACCCAAGCTCCCATTTCCTGGAGATTCAAGAGGCAACTGTTGGAGAAGTACAAGGCACTCTTTGAGAAACAAATGAGTGAAGTTCAGGTCACAATGCCTATCATTGATGCTTTCATGCTGGTTCCTCAATACAGCAAGTTCTTGAAAGATGCTGTAGCCGCAAAGAAGAAAGAAATGGAAGGCATGATGATCCTTACTCATGAGTGTAGTGCAATCATCCAGAGATTGAACATACCTAAGAAGCTAGAAGATCCAGGATGCTTCACACTCCCTTGTGCCATTGGTCCTATAGAGTTTGAGAAGTGTCTTTGCGATCTGGGGCTAGTGTCAGTCTCATGCCTTTGTCAGTTGCGAAAAGACTTGGATTCACTCAGTACAAGAAGTGCAGACTTTCATTGGTATTGGCTGATCGATCAGTGAAGTTCCCTGTTGGTATCTTAGAAGATCTCCCAGTGATGGTTGGAAATTGTGAGATTCCTACAGACTTTGTGGTGCTTGAGATGGATGAGGAGGCTAGAGACCCTTTGATCCTTGGTAGACCATTCTTAGCTACAGCAGGAGCTATAGTGAATGTAAAGAAGGAAAGATAGATCTCCATCTGGGCAAAGGGCATGTTCTCCACTTTGACATCAAGGAAATGATGAAGAAGCCAACTGTGCAAAACCAAGCCTTCTACATAGAGGAAATGGAAGCTCTAGCTGATGAGCTTCTTGAGGAGTTGGGACTAGAAGATTCTCTACAGCATGCTTTGACTATAGACAAAGAGGTTCAAGTAGTAGAGAACAAGGAGAGTGCAGCCTATGGGAGAATGTTGGATTCGCGCAAGGGGTTTGTGGATAAGGAGCAGTATGAGGAGCTACCACAAGCATCTTCAGCTACTCAACAAGAGGACAGTCATCAAGATGACTGGAGTGAGCTCAAAGCCCCTAAGGTGGAGCTTAAACCCCTTCCCCATGGTGTAAGGTACGCTTTTCTTGGCCCTAATGAAACTTACCCTGTCATTGTGAGTAGTGAACTTACTGAACTTGAGCTATCTGAACTTTTAAATGCTCTTAAAAGATTTAGAAAAGCAATAGGGTACTCTCTTGATGACATCAAAGGGATATCACCTACTTTGTGCATGCATAGGATACATCTTGAGGATGAATCTATGACTTCTATAGAACATCAAAGAAGGTTGAATCCCAACTTGAAAGATGTTGTAAAGAAAGAGATTCTTAAACTCTTAGATGCTGGTGTGATCTACCCTATCTCAGATAGTAAGTGGGTATCTCCTGTGCATGTAGTCCCAAAGAAAGGTGGTATCACTGTGGTTAAAAATGAGAAGGATGAATTGATACCAACTAGGACCATAACTGGTCATAGGATGTGTATTGATTACCGAAAACTTAATTCAGCCTCTAGAAAAGATCATTTTCCATTGCCATTCATTGATCAAATGCTTGAGAGGCTTGCAAATCATCCTTTTTATTGCTTTCTTGATGGGTATTCAGGGTTCTTCCAAATCCCCATACATCCCAATGATCAAGAGAAGACAACATTCACATGCCCCTATGGCACCTTCGCTTATCGAAGGATGCCATTTGGGTTATGTAATGCTCCAGCTACCTTTCAAAGGTGCATGATGTCTATCTTCTCTGACCTCATTGAGGATGTTGTGGAGGTGTTTATGGACGACTTCTCTGTCTACGGATCCTCGTTTTCTGCTTGTTTGTCAAATTTGTGCAGGGTCCTACAGAGATGTGAAGACACCAACCTTGTGCTGAACTGGGAGAAGTGCCACTTCATGGTTAAAGAAGGGATTGTGCTTGGTCACAAGATTTCAGAGAAAGGCATTGAGGTGGACAAAGCCAAGATTGAAGTGATGGTGAGGCTGCCTCCACCAAAGACAGTGAAAGACATTAGAAGCTTTCTTGGTCATGCCGGGTTCTACAGAAGATTCATCAAAGACTTCTCCATGATTGCAAGGCCATTGACCAAGCTGTTGTGCAAGGAAGCCACCTTTAGTTTTGAGGTTGAGTGTCTTGAAGCCTTTAAGAAGCTGAAGAATGAGCTTGTTAGTGCACCTATTGTCCAGCCACCAGATTGGAATCTCCCCTTTGAGATCATGTGTGATGCTAGTGACTATGCCGTTGGAGCAGTTTTGGGGCAGAAGAAGGACAAGAAGACACATGTGATCTACTATGCTAGCAGAACTCTTGATGATGCCCAAGTGAAGTACTCTACAACAGAGAAGGAGTTGTTAGCCATTGTCTTTGCCTTTGAAAAGTTCAGGAGCTACCTTGTGGGGTCTAAAGTGATTGTCTACACAGATCATGCAGCTTTGAGGCACCTCCTAGCCAAGAAAGATGCCAAGCCAAGACTGTTGAGGTGGATTCTACTGCTTCAAGAGTTTGATCTTGAGATTAAAGACAGGCCTGGAGTTGAGAATGGTGTGGCTGATCACTTGTCTAGAATGAGAGTAGAGTGTGGTATCCCCATTGATGAAGGACTTCCAGAAGAACAGCTTATGGCTATTAGAGCAGTGGTTGCAGTTTGCGAGACTGGTAAGAAGATTGAAGAAGTCAAGGCAACAAATGAGAAAGAACCTTGGTATGCTGATTTTGCAAACTACCTTGTTACTGGGAAAGAGCCACTGAATCTTGAAGGCTATGCCAAGAAGAAGTTTTACAAGGAGTTGAAGAGGTATTATTGGGATGAGCCCTTTCTCTACATACTTTGCAAGGATCAGCTCTATAGAAGGGCAGTGGCTGAAGAAGAAATAGATGGGATCCTCACACACTGTCATGGATCATCATATGGAGGCCACTTTGCTACATTCAAGACAGTTGCTAAGGTGTTACAAGCTGGATTTTGGTGGCCACACATGTTCAAGGACACTCAAGACTTTGTTTCCAAGTGTGATTCTTGCCAAAGGAGAGGAAACATCTCTAGGAGAAGTGAAATGCCTCAGAACCCAATACTTGAGGTGGAAGTGTTTGATGTATGGGGAATAGACTTCATGGGCCCTTTCCCTTCCTCTTATGGCAACAAATACATCCTTGTAGCTGTTGACTATGTCTCTAAATGGGTTGAAGCAGTGGCAAGCCCTACAAATGATTCAAGAGTAGTAGTCAAGATGTTCAAAAGCATAATCTTCCCAAGGTTTGGAGTCCCTAGAGTGGTTATAAGTGATGGAGGATCACATTTCATCAACAAGTTATTTGAAGGCCTCCTAAGGAAGAAGGGTGTTAAGCACAAGGTGGCCACACCATATCATCCTCAGACTAGTGGGCAAGTGGAGCTTTCCAACAGGGAAATCAAGAGCATACTGGAGAAGATTGTGGGTACTAAGAGGAAAGACTGGTCAGACAAGCTTGATGATGCACTTTGGGCTTATAGGACAGCATACAAGACTCCCTTAGGCACTACACCTTTCAACCTTGTCTATGGAAAAGCTTACCATCTACCAGTTGAGCTTGAGTATAAGGCAATGTGGGCTGTGAAACTGTTGAACTTTGACATCAAGAGTGCCAAGGAGAAGAGAATGTTTCAGCTACATGAGCTTGATGAGATAAGAATGGATGCTTTTGAGAGCTCAAGGATCTACAAAGAAAAGACCAAAGCTTTTCATGACAAGGGTATTTTGAAGAGAGAGTTCAGGGTTGGAGATCAGGTTCTCCTCTACAACTCTAGGATGAAATTATTTCCCGGGAAGCTCAAGTCAAGATGGTCCGGACCTTTCAAAATCAAGGAAGTCAGACCATATGGGGCAATTGTGCTATGGAATAAGAATGGAGGAGAGTTCACAGTCAATGGACAAAGAGTCAAGTTATACATGGCTACTACACCAGAGGAAGATGGGATTTCGGTTCCACTTTCTGATCCCACCCCAACCTAGTCCTAAAGGAAGGAAAGTCAAGCTAGAGACTTGAAACAAGCTCACTTGGGAGGAAGTCCCATGTCTATCCTTGTACATATTCCTTTAGGATTTTCTTTTTGTTCTAAAAAAAAAAAAAAGAGGCGAGATTGGGGCCGCACAGCGGGGTCGACACAGCGGGGTCGAGGGGTCGCGGTCGAAAGGGAGCGGGGTTGAGCAAGTGAATAGAGCGGGGTATCAGAGGTCGCTCGGCTTTACGACGATTCGGGACCAAAAACGACGCAGCGGGGTTTCACCGCGGGGTCGCGACACCGCTCCACGCCCAGGTAAGTTTTCTCTCACCCTTTAACCGGATTAAACCGGTTCGAATCTACTTAAATCGAACCGACCCGCCCGTCTCGCCTAAACCCTACCTCTCTCCCTCGCGACTCCCCCTCTCTTTTCACCTCTCCTCTCTCAAACTCTTCCTCACCCAAAATCTCTCAACTCACTCAAATCCCCACCAAATCTCTCCATTCTTCTTTCTAAATCCGAGCTTTAGCCCCTGTAGTCTATTTTTAAGCTTCTTTTCGCCATTTCCTTTCACCTAGAGCAAGGTATTTGATTTAAAATTTGATTCTCGTGGGTTCATGAACCCTAATTTTTCAAAGTTCAATTTTGATTAATTTCTTGCTTGATTAGGCTTAAATAGATTTGGTAAAGCTTATATATGTGTGTGGGTTGTTGATTTCGTGGTGGAATTGAGTTGGATTTGAGTTTGAGAAATTAGGGTTCTTGAGAATTGGGGATATTCGAAATGGTGTATAATTGAGTCTTGTTGGAGTTTGTTTAAGCTTAGTTTACATGTTCTAAAGCTTGTGTGAGCTCTTTTGTTCAATAGATTGCTAAGTTGATAAGCTTGCTCTCATTTCTTCAAGCTTTTATCTTTTTGACTCTTGCCAATACTAAAGTTTTCTTCAAGGTTTAATTTTGAAGGTACAATGGTGAGGATAACCCAAGCCCAGAGAAAAGAAAAAGAGCAAGCAGCTGCAGAACAAGAGACTGCCTTGAGAGGAAAAGCTCTAACTTCCATGCCTACTGGAGGATCCTCTCGACAGCAAGCTTTGGCAGCTAAGAAAGCAAGCGACCTAGAGAAGAAAAAGGGGAAGATGCCAGCATCCTCTACTAGAGACGAAAGCGATGATGACAGTGAGGACGAGCCAGCTCCACCCAAGAAAGCTAAGAAGTCTACTGACCACGGGAAGATGCCATATGCCGACAGAGATAGAGAAAAGAAGCCAACCCCTGCAGTGTTTCTAGACTTCTTGAAGAGAGGTGTGACATGGTCTCCTACACGGTTTGGTGACACTGAGCTGATGGAGGAGATTGGTATCGATAATGACATCAAGGCCATGCTAGGCAACATGCACATGTCAGACTTCTACTCCTTGGCCTATCCCACCTACAAAGATCTGGCTAGTGAGTTCTTGGCTTCATTGAGGGTGACTTACCATCAATCTGTGCATGTGAGGCAAGGATGGGGAAAGATTACATTCACAGTCGAAGGCAAGACCTACAACATAACCTTCAAGAACATTGGGAGCGCTCTTGGTCTCAAGGATGCAGGAAACTTTCATCTCCCCAAGCTCAGAGGACTCGCAAAGGAGGACAATATCCCGGCAAAGGTGTGGAAATTAATTACTGGTACACGCCACAGCTCTGGTGGAGACAAGAGCTCAGCCATTAGGAACCCAGCTATTCGCTACCTTCATAGGATGCTGGTACATGCTTTCTTCCCAAGAAAAGAGCCCGGCAATGTGAATGAAGAGGACTTGAAACTCCTTTGCCTGGCTCTGAAGCGTTTTGCGCCAGAAGACATCCCCTTTGATGTTGATGAGCTCTACAAAGACTTTGGAATGGTAGGGTTCTTCATGACGCGCCTTGAGTATTATAGGGATTGGGCTTGGTCTTCTTCTGATTCAGAGCTTACGATTGGAATTGGTGGCATGATTACACCATTGCTTCAGTTGGCGTATATAGACTTGAAGCGTGATGCAGCAGGACCTACTTTCCTTGATGCCACTCATATGAAGGTTGCTCAATACTTCAGTGGGAGATACTTTGGTTCATGTGTCTACTTGTACAAGAATCAAGGCCATCCTGTTGAGTTAATCCTCCCCAACAAGAGTATCACCTGTCTAGAAATTCCAGGAGCTGTCAGCTTTGCTATTGGAGAAGAGCACTTCCTTGGACCTCATGGAAAGTTAGGCCCCATGGCTTTAAGCAAGAGGAAGCAGAGTATGTCAGCAGCTCAATATGCACGCTTGCACAAAGATGAGATTGCTGAGGACACCACTGAAGTAGTCTATGGTCCTCGTCGATACCACTTTCAGCCGTATGCTGGAGCCTTAGCCCCCGGTCCCCTCCGTGACGCTCACGAGCACATTGGAAAGCTTGAGCGATGGAACAAGCATCAGGATAGAACAATCTTCAAGCTCAAGACCAAATGCAAGGAGCTCAGCAAAGCCATGAAGAGGCAAGCACAAGCTTCTGCTAGGTTCATGAAGAAAGTGACTGAAGTCCTAACTAGAGGAGCAATAGCTGGCTGCAGTGCAGCAGACTTCGACCTTGGAGACACTTCAGCTCCTCAGCCTCATCCTGGTCCCTTAGCCCTCAGCCTCCCTTTCACAGCCAGACAGATCAGGAGACGGAACAGGAACCCAGACATCCTCCCCTCTAGTTCAGGAAACAAATCTCCATCTCTAAACTCTACTGACGGTGGAGAAGACTCCGAGGAAGAGGCCACAGCCTCTACTCACACTCCATAGAGGTACTCCTACACTCTTTCTTTGTATATATCAGTTTTTCTTTGCATTTAGCTTTGTCTTTCGGTATCTCCTTCAGCTTAATTACACAGAGACTGTGTGATTTAAGTTTGGGGGAGGTACCAAACATTTGATCATGTTTGCTTTGTTGTCATTGCATTGAGACCATGCATTGTACATATCTATTTGCATAAAAAAAAAAAAAAAAAAAAAAAAAAAAAAAAAAACCCAAAAAAATAAGCATGTAGTTGCATTAGCATCCTTTAAGATTGAGTCTAGAAGCATTCATATAGGTTGCATCCGTCTGCATAGGGAGCGATGATTTAAAATGCCTTGCAAAGGGCTTGTTTAACACTCAAAGTGACACCCTAGTTAAGCATATCAAGTAGCCTAAGCATCTCTTTAAAGCCTTGCACGCTTCGAGCCTTGAAAACTCTTCTTGAAACTTGTTGCTTGCTTGATATTGACATTGCTCTTGAAAGCCAACTCCAATTTGAACTTGAACTTAATGAACTTAATCTCTCTTGCATATGGGCACTTGCATACTTGATCATGGATCTCATACACATTTGGGTTATCTTATTCCATTCATTATCCTTTGTTAACCCAAATGGAACTCTCCTACCCTTAAACCCTTAGCCATTCTTTGAGACCAACATTGATTTGCTTGAGTGAGGCCTTCTTTTTGATAGCTTGTCATGTGCAAAATCTTGAGAGTATTGGGAGCGACATAGATTTGTTCTCATCTCTTGCTAGCATAGGATCCTCATTTGAGTTAGCATCTAGGATGGTTAGTGGGTTTGTTTATTTTAAAGTTTGTTATCTTGGGTTGGGGAGAAAAGAAAGATGAGAAAGATGATCAAAAAGTTGAGAAAAGAAGCCACTAAGGATCAAAAGTAAGAAATCTCTAGATTTAGTCTATTTGAACCTTCCCCCATATAAAGAAAAAAAAAAAAAAAAAAAAAAAAAAAAAATGATGAATCAATAAGATGGTGGGAAGGTAGATAGAGCTAAGAGTTGTGGAAAGTTAATAAAAAGATCCTTAGATGGTTAAGTTAAAGAGTTCATGAGGTGAGTGTGATAAAGTGGGTTACTTTGGGTATTGGGATGAATGTGAATAGGGGTGAAGCTTGTTATATCACTTAGGAAAGGGTAGAATGATGAGAATGGATCTATGTATGCATAAATTGCTCCTGGTCTTAGATAAATTTTGCATAATGATCAAGCTCCTTGTTCTTGAGTGATTGCCACTTTGAAATGATTTATTTGAGCCATTGTTTTCATTCACATTTGACCACTTTGTTCACCAAGCCAAATGATTAGGATCATGTGCCCATTTGCAAGTATTCACCTTATGTGTTTGTATGAATGAATGTGAGAGTTGGTCTAAAGAGCTTGTTGATGGATAAGCATTGCAACTTGTGTAGAGGTATAGGAGTATGGATAGGTCTTGAGAAGCTAGAGTGTAATAAAAGTTCTTGCTCTTGCTATTTGCTATGTTTCTTTAGGATGTTAAGTTGAGTGTTAGGAAGTTTCTCTTTTGGCTATGAGCTCCCAACTTCAAACCTCTCTCCCTATGAGTTCTTGCAAGTTCACTTGAGGACAAGTAAAGAACAAGTTTGGGGGAGTTGATATCTTGTGCATTTGCATGTTTTTAGCTTTGATATCTTGCACATTTTGATCATCTAGAATAGGATTTAGGCTTCTTTAGCTTGCATTTTGCATGCATAAGTCCTTATCAGGTGTTGGAGCATGCTATGGAGTTTTTGGAGGTGTTCGAGATGGGTTATGGATCAAAAGAAGTGAAAGATGGGGATTGTGCAAGTTAGCGTCTGGAGCGGGGTGCTTGGAGCGGGTTCGCAGGTCCGCTGTGATCCAGAGCGAGGTCGGAACGAGTACATGGAGCGGCGTAAGTAACACCGCTCGGGTTTACGACGAGAAACGGTGTGAAGTGGCTGGAGCGGGGTCTTGGAGCGGAGTCACGACACCGGTGTGAGGTCTGGAGCGGGGTTGAGCAGCCATACGGAGCGGAGTCACCAAGGCCGCTCGGGTTTACCACAAGAGACGAAGCAAAATGGCCGGAGCGGGGTTAGCCAGCGGGGTTGCGACTCCGCTGCGTGTTTTTACTTATGCGATTTGTAATGCTTTTAAGGGCTTTTTAGACCTTTTGTTATCAACCATTAGGGTTTGGAAGGATCATATAAATACTTTTTAGACCCAAATGATGGGGATTATCTTATTATCTCTGAAGAAAACACAAACCTTTTGGTGATAAAGTTCTTTCCTTTGAATCAAATCATCATTTTGTTCTTGTGTTCTTGAGTTATTTTGAGTTCTTATTTTCTTTCTTTTCATGATTAAGCTTGAATCTTTTATGGGTTTGAGAAGGATCATGGTGATTAGTGAGTAGTCCTCTTAGGATTCATGGGTTAGGGAGATCAAGGGTGATTAAGCTAGATCTAAAGGGTTTTATGTTCTATCTATCTATTTCCTTGCTATTAGAGTAGTCTTATTGCTTCTTTTGAGTTGGCCTCTCAAAGGTTGATCTCTAGACATTTCACACCCGGAAGGTGTTTGATGAAATGTCTGAATCAACTCTTCTAAGCTCTTAACACACTTTGCCAAAGGAATTTGTTGTTAAAGGTGTTAAGATGGCTAGTAGGCTTGTTTTTAATGATTGCTTTAGCAATATTCAACCAAAGGAATTTGATGCTTGAGTTGCTTTAGCAAATGAACATTCATCTAGGGATAGAGCTTGTTTAGCATTGTGTCTAGGCCTAAGATTGCTAGATTGATTGAAAGTCATCCCCTTTAGTTCAAAACTTGATCACCCAAGATCTAATCCCTATTCCCATGAGTTCTCCCATCTCATAATCAAAGAAAGTTTACAGTTTTACTGCATTTTAGTATTACTCTAGTTTAAAACTCATCTCACTTTTGGTTGCACTTAGATTAAGCATGGATTTGTATTCTCAGTGCATTGAAATCACCTAGGATTGGTTCGACAACCTTTTATACTACTGCATTTGATAGGGACCCGAAAAGTCCTGTTATCAGTATTCATCGTACAACTACTACTCACTAGTGAATCATCTACTTTAATTTAGAAACGGCTCTAGCTCATTTATATATATATCTCAATAATATTTAGATATATTTTTACTTTAGCCTAATTTAATTTATTTTTCTGAAATAATATTACTATTTTCCTAGTTGACAAAAAAATAGAATTCCTCTATATTTAAAGGAAAAACTAACATTTATTAATTTTATTCTATGCTTATAGGAATGATATTTTATACAGAAATGTAAAGGCAACAAAAACAAAACTGGACCGAGCAAGGTCGTAAAAGGTTGTGTGACAGATAAATCAGCGTGTGTGTTTTCTTCTTCACGTGATGCGTAATGACATCCGTATCAACCACCGCTGTTAGAGTGTACCACTTCGTCTTTGCTTAAACTCTCTAATCCTTTCTCGTGCATTTCATGTGATTACACCGTTTCTTTTTCTTTTTTTTCTATTACACCGTTTCATGTACGTATCAATATATATATATAATAATAATTTTTTTCTTAAAACTCTATGCTCCCTCTTCAGGTTATCTCCTATCTTGTTTTTTCAGTTAACTTTTACTTGTTTATGTTTCATGACAATAATGGTAAATGAGCAGTTTGATATGCATGATTCTTTCCTGGAATTAATTAAATGATGTAGTACACTATTAAATTGAGA
>NW_026618118.1:0-13714 GCF_000801105.2 Raphanus sativus
ACTGGGGCAGTTTGGCTACTGATAGCCGATGACATTTCTCTAATGGACAAAAGTCTAAACTGTGACTGTGAGGATGGTGTCTGTTGAGTTGGAGTCACCCATGGATTTGTAGTTGAACCAAACTTTGATTGAGGCGTTAGATATATCCTTGGATAAGGTTCAAAACTACCAATATCATCTCTCTCAGAAGTCTGAGCAGATGTTAGCTGAATCTGAAAATTAATAAAAGATGCTATCAGCAACATGCATTTTCTTCTCACATATTTCAAGATTATAATTTCTACCTTTAAGTTCATATGAAGCTCTGGATGCCTAGAATGGAAAACCTTAAAAGAGAAGACACCCTCAGGCTCAGGTAAGGAAAGAGAAGTGATTTTGCAGGAGCCATGAACAAAGGCATATCTGACTGTACTATCAACGCTTCTTGAAGTGGATTCAATGCTCAAGGTGTGGGAAGAGTTGGATTTTTCGTCATTGTTGATACTAGTATCCATAATCCCATATGAATCCGTCACTTTAAACTTGAGGTTTGTCAGATTTGTACCAGCTGTACAGTACTCTGGGAGCTTTTTAAAAAAAAAACAAGATAAAAGTGTTTTAGGGCAGAGAGAAGATGAAGACTTGATAACAGAACAAGAGAAGCAAACTTGGTTACAAAGAATTTACCTCTGTTAACAGCCTGAGCTCTCTTATCTCAACTTGAGACTCTTTCTTGAAGATCTCTTTCTTGCCAGACATAACAGCAAGTGATACTACAGAGAAACAGATATTAGACAACCAGAATATCTCTTTATTACATCTTGCACAACAAATGGGACCAGTTTTTACCGGGTTTCCCATAGCCTGCTGTGACTTTGAGAATTCCAGATAGATCAATGCAGCCATCACTATCAACCTATGAAGTGATCAAATGAAACAAGTTACTAAACTCTCTCTACTTATTCTATCTATCATGTACATGCTAAACTTTGGTCACGGATTCGTCTTTTTTTAAATTAAAAACTGAAGAAAATAAGCTTTCTCGCACCTTTAGGTCTAAGCCCATCGAGTCTTGGATACAAAAGCCATTCATACAAAACGAAACAGTGGTACCTTCTTCAACATGATTATTATATCCATCGAACATCTGCTTAAAAGTTAGTGCGCTCAGCTTCATTCGATGGAAATGCTCATTACTTAGATATTATTGAATACTTGTTTTATACATACCTCCAAGATATAGTTTTCAACAGTAGAATCCGGAAGCAAGTTTTCCAAAGCCTGTGGATTGTTCTCAACAACGCACTTCAAAGGCCCAGGTTTAACTGAAATACAAAAGTCATTTTATAAATCATGTTATTTTGTATCTGTAACAGAAGTTACTTCAGTTTTACATAACACACAAATGAATAACTGTTTCTATACAAATTCAAAGCAAAAGGTTTACCTTCACAAGCAACTGAGACAGAAAATGGTTCATCCTTTGAGCATATCTCTAAGGTTGCTTTATAGTCTGGTCTAATGTGATCTAACCCATCAGTCTTAACGAGCATATTCTGCATTTTGCTTAAGAAAATTAATACACTACCACCAGAGGCTTTGCATATAGTATTTAACAACCCTTTCTTATTAGTTAAAAAAATGTTGTCATAACATTAGGACTTAGATACCTTGAGTTTGAGAATTCCATTATCATCAATCAGGTTGGCCTCAATCTTGTGAACCGGGACTTCGAAATCTAGGCTGGCTTTCAGTTTAACTTCAAGACTTGGAACAGAAGTGAATGGTATCTGATTCTCATACTCATCCAAACAAATGATAGATAAAGGTGGAAGACACGATCCCACCCTGTAGAGATACACAGTTATTACGTAAGTAAAGAAAGGCCTGATAATGCAGTGCATGCAGTTATGAGTCTTACCTAACATTAATGGTCTCCTGATTACCAACCAGTTTCCAACTCCCCACCTTAGAAGATGGTTTAACAATCACCTTCTTTTTACAAGTAATTGAATTCCCCTGAAAAGAAAATGTACACCGATTAGACCATATGATATTACATTGTAGCTTGTATAAGTTAGTTATAGCTTTACTTACAACAGAGAAACTGAAAATGTAAGTCCCAGCTTTCTTGAACAAGTGTGGGAACTTGGACTCAAGTTTGAAGACGTAAAGACCGTGAAACCCTCCAAGGATTGTAGGAAAACATCTATCTGAATACAAAGGTTTTGCATTCTTATCCCTGGACTTTATATTCCCGCCTTGTAATTCTACTTCCATTAGCATCTCTCCATCCATCTTCACAATATGTTTCTGATCCAAATTTTTGGACAGCTTTGGAGATGTGTAGCTAGCAGGTCGAACAACTGCAACAATCTGTTGCGGTGGAGTGTGTCCAGCACACACTGATTGAACAATAGTTGTTTCCTGTAACATAATGATCGAAGCACAAGTGCTTAGATTCATGGAAACAATAGTCTAAATCTAGCTCCTTATTAATAAGAAGTGACACGTCCGTACACCATTGAAGTTCAATGTTCTGCAGTCTTTCTCATCCAGCAAATCAATTCTTGATGGATCCTTTTCTTTTTGCCTGACAAGTTTTCTGTTCCATTCATTCTCATCTAGAAGTACACACTGCACAAGAAACACATCTCAGAGTTATGTTAAACGAGTTATGCAGAAGAATAGAAAAAGTATGGTTTCAGGGTTCAGCTATTGACCTTTTCAGAGTCTATTATACTGATTGGGAAGGATGATGATTTTCGAATTTCCAGCTTTGAGATTCCTTTAATGGTTGAAAGAATGCATCCCTCTTCCTCAGAGAAATTGATTTGCCTACATTTTTTTTTAAAGTCAGAATACAACAAATAATACAAGTAACTTAATTTAAAATCAACCACCTGCAAACAATCCGAGCATCACCTGCTTAGAAGACACATTGAAAGAGATCAATCCACAATGGCAAAAAAAAAAGTAAAACATGATCCTCATTTGTGGTAGAGACAGTGTACTTTACTTGCCTCCGGTTTCATCTTCAAAGTTTTCTATAAGGAAGTAGTCAATGGTTGCATAGACATCGTTTTTGTGAACTCCTGCACATGCTCCTTTCATAATCCTGATCCTTTGTCCACGTTCCCATGACTTCCCTTTTCTCTTCATTACCATGTGCACCCTCACAGCTACAGCTCAAAAATCATTTCAGTTACATTTTTTTTTTAATACTTTATAGAAAACCATGAAAGTGTTTTAAAGCTAAATATACCTTGACAACCAGGAGATATGCAAAGAGCTTTATTATCCAAAGAATCAAATATAACGGTTGCTTCATCTTCACCTAATGCATCTTCTTCATCATATGACTTATGCATCTTACGAACCCAATCCTGATAACTCTGCTCCACTTGCCCGTAATTCAAACTTTTTCCTTCCCTATGAATCACCATACTGACATCTGTAGAACCAAGTGTTACGTCTACTCTAGTCACTAAAAGAATAGCAAAAAATGAGTAAAACTTGGATTTATTTTTGTATACTTACCGTTATCCTTCTCCTTTGATTTAATACCAAAGTTTTTAAGAGCCACAGAGAATAGGTTTTGGCTTGCAAGATCAGTCTGCAAAAAAAAAGGCAGTCAGTAATCAAACAAAGAAGGTACTAATTACATTAAGTAGTATGGGGTAGTGTTAAAGCTTTACTTTTGAGGGTGTTGGGACAAAACCAGCATCCAAATCTACAATCACCATGAATCAAACATTCAATCATAAAACATATTATGAAAAGAAGAATGTAACTTGACATACCGACAAAACATTTCACTCTTTGGCAACATTTTCGAAGAGTAGAGGCTATGGTTCCTCTTTCCATGAACGGAATTGATGCCTACACAGAAAATAGCATTGGTCAAAAAAGTTCTTTGTCTAACAACAGAGAAGAGTAAAGATGGCAAACCCAAGGGACTTCTGGGAGCAGACGGCCAAGCCTTCTTACTGAAACACGACCAAAAGTTTGGAAACTTTCAGAAACTTTGTACCCTTCCTTCTCTAAGCTTTCCATGATTATATCAATGCTCTCTTTCCCCTGCAACATGCAAAGTTAAGAGTTGTACAGTTCAAGAGCTGTAACCAAAGAGATAAGGTTCAGTTCTTTTGAAAAAAGATTGTCATACATGGACGATTGGAAAATAGACAAACTTGAGACGAGCGTTTGCCTCTTGTGATGTTCCTGCATGACAAACAATGAGATGAACCAAAAGCAGCTAGACGCAACTTAAATTGTCCAAAGGATTATTAGTACCTTTGCTTTTTACGCAGAATCGAATCTGAAACCAAAACTCTTCACCCTTGGAGTTTAGGTTGGTGGTGGCAACCTCTCCACCTACTATCTCAGCTAAATCCTCTCCATGGACCTTGACAATGTCAAAAAAAAGATAGAGCAATGAATGTAACTAAGAGCACGAAAATAAATAAAAAATGATAGTATCTAACCTGAAACCCAACAGGTCTCAGAGTCCTTCCCGTTTTAGAGACTTCATCACACTACAAGGTTGACAAAAGTAAAAAAAGAAATCATTAAGCCGTCCAAGAACCAACCCGAATAAAGAGATTAAACATTACATAATGAACAATTACCTGGATGTAAGGAAAATAAATATCCTTAAGTCTGCACTGAAGTTGATATATATCTGGTATCTTACATTTCGATTCAAAGATCTCAACCTAGAAACGAAATAGAATACACAGTTGCAGATAAGCATATACGCAACTTAACTTAAAGTATTAAAAATAGATGAATAAACTATCTACTATAATGACATACCTTTGTGAAGCTTCCATGAGGAGATAACTTCATTTCCTCGTCCAAAGGATCCCTCATTCCACCGGCGACCTTTACAGAAAAAAAAGAAGATAAACTTTGATGATTGTATTAAGAAGCTAAACTGAGTAGCAAGATGGTTGTATGATAATAAACCTTCCAGTTCTTTCCGGATATAGAACGATTGTCAATCAATGCTTCCTTATTGAGTTGCAGGGTGAATACTTTCTTGGACTGTTTCGTCTTTGAAGACACCAACGTACGCCTAACCATGCAAATGTCAAGTGAGTTGGATGCACGTAAGGAAAGGAACACTGATGATCGGTGAAACATGAATTTAAAACACTCTCACCTTCCCAAATGCATACACGCATATGCACCTCCATATCCAAACATTCCAAAGAATGGCTATACAGCATAAGAGTCCATTTTTAGAAAGAAAAAAAAACAGTAAAGTACTTGACAGAACAATGTATCACACACACACACACACACTTGTCAAGTTAACTCAAAGATGCTGTATTGTTTTACATACCATAAGGTATGGTGGTTTGCCTCCAATAGCTTTGGATTTGCAGGACCTATGTATTGAAGCCCCTATTTTCCCCCTGCACAAATAATAGAAAGAAAGTTATGAACAAAAAATCTAAAACTTGAGTTAAAGAAAGAACATTTAGTTGTATAATCAGTGTCTCAGTAACAATAGCATTTTGCAAAAAATGGCTTCCATGTTTAAGCAGCGTCACCATTTAGCAATAGAATTCTCCTTGCTACTGTCCATTCCAGGACCAGAGTCAAAGACTGAAATCCGATCTTCGAGAACATCCACACTGCAAAACCAACGACATGAATTCAAAAAAAACTCAGTTTTGATCATCTGACGTCTTATGACAAGAACAAACCTAATCAGTCTTCTGTTTCCAGGGGAACAAGACCACACAGCTTGCAAAGAATTATCCTGTGGAAAAAAAATGAGGAATGAATATTGTAGTTCTTCAACAGGAAAAATCTTCAGGTAATTAATTGTTACTGAAAAGAACACTTACTATAAGATCCGCAAGAGCTGTCTCAAAGCTATAATTTTCAGGTAGTTCTTTAAGCATATCAGTATCAGGAGTCAAATCCCACATATTCTGCAAAGAACAACCAAGAATATAATCATTATCACTGAAACAAAGTTAAAATGAGTCAGTGATATACATTACATATATCAAAAACCTAAATAATAATACGGACCTCATACATAGTGGGAGCTTCACCAGACCCATCCTGGTCCACAGATTAAAGTTATTGCAAAACACATTTAGAAAAATCATAGTTAGCCGAATCAACACATCAGAACAGATCAAATGAAAGCAACAAAAGAAGATTAAAAGAAAAAAACTCACATCAAGACGTAGTATATTGCAGGAATCAGGATCAAAACTCTCAAGTCGAACCACTCTTCTAATCTTTTGACCGTTGAAGTCAAGATAAGATTCAGCAGCCAAATTCCAATCGATCCCTTTCCTCATCTTTCCTGACAAGACATAGCTCTTCCGAGTTTTGTCATACTCCTCTTTCACCAGATTGACGAAATTCCTCATGGACATTTCATGTTGTGGATTAGTGAGTGTGAGTGTCACGTTAGTGCCGTTTGGTAAAAGAACCTTGAGTTTGTAAAACTTAGCTGCTGCTTCTTCATCATCAACTAGAACCAGTGCTCTCTTGAGCGATCTCCGGTCACTCATCTGAAATACACAAAGCGATGAGGAAACCTAAAAAAAGAAAAAGTAGTAGAAGAAGAGCAACTATATTGTACCTTCAGAGAGGAAAGTGTAAAATGCAACCAGATGAGGAAAGAAAGCAGAAGATGAAGAGACGGAGTGAGAAAGAGAGTAAGTGAAGAGACTCCTTTATGAACTTTTATACTACACGCTTCCTCCTCCATGCACCAAGTTTTAAAAAAAAAATATATATTTTTTTTTTTTGAATAAAACTGTGATTTTATTGGCTTTTAGATTGGTGCTCTGTTTCCCAAGAGAAGCAAACTATTATTTACAGAAGTATCTATATATTTCTGTACTTTTTCGGAAATACCCCGAACTTCATACATTTACCGAGATACCCAAAATTGACATTTCACTTAGCGTTGCTCCTTTGCTATTTTCAATTTTGACTATGATTTTTGCTTTATTTACAGAATCACTCAAGTGTTTTGATTTGTGGGAGAATCTGATTGTTCTTGCAGCATACAAGAGTCTACTTATATAAACATTGAGAACATAGGTTAAAGCAAACAACCAACGACGATCATATCCACAAAAGATCAGCCCTAACCGACATAATAAACAAGTTCCAAGTTTTCATGAACTAAAACTAACACCAAAATACTTTTTTTATTAAGTGTGTCCCACAACATTTTATATGTCCTGAGACTCAGACATGGCTGTGCAACGTTTGTACTTCTGCGTTGCCTTCTTCAGCTTTTTCCCTATCTTCTTCAACAAACCTTCCTCCTTAAGTATCTCCTCCTCACGCTTTCTCTTCTTTTCCCTCGTTATTTCCAGCTTCAATAACGTCTTCTCGTGGTTCTCTGGTACTGTTATTGGGAAATGAACTTCCGGAATGCTGACAACCCAAAGAGAGATCAGTTTTCAACAGTCATAATAACCAAAGACAGATGAAAACCAAAGTAGAAAGCAAGCGCACGTACCAGGATCCAGAGAATAGAAATCCTTTTCTTGTTTTGATCACACCATCTAGAGACACAGCATCCACACCAACGAGGTAAGAAAGGGCTGCTTCGAGATCCTTTCCTGTCTCGTACACTTGCAGGTCTCCAAAAAGTTCATAGAAGAGTGTCTCTCTAAGCCCGTGACCCGACTTTGTCCCTATATCCAGGTCACCTAAAGCCAGCTCGATCATATTCACAGCGTAACCTTTGAAGCCTGGTATGGGATCTCCATTGCGTTGGGAAGGGTTAACCATCGCTAATCTCCTCTGAGGATCATTTTCCACAAGTCCACTTCTCCAAGTTCTACATTTTTTTTGTATTAGAGAACCAAACATCATCAGTTAGCTAAGCAATAGAATCAAAAAATTAGCAACCAATCCGAAAAAAAAACAAAAGGAAGAGTCTAGATTTACCTGGTTGCATCAAGACAAATAACTTGCAAAGGATTGGTTATGGGACGTCGGAGCCTAGCTGCTTCAGCTTGAAGCTTCAGGTACTCATCAAAGCTTGGACTATATTCTGATGATTTGCATACGAGCGCAAGCATTGTGTCTTTCCCCAAATATGCAGATAATACCCTGTTAGTTGTCATATCAAATAATTTGAGAAATTGAAGTTTCGCTCCAACCAAACCATACACTCCCATCTGAAAAGAACACTTTTTGGTTATAAATTGATGTTCACCTGCTTAGTGAGGTGGAGGCAACTGAACCAAGAAGGGCTACAATGCCAAACACTCCTCTGTTTGACAGATTCCAAGACCGCGGAGGCGGAACATCTTTTGTCAAAGAACAAAACACCGATGCTGCAGTGTCCTGATGCTCCTCTTCAATGTGTTTCATCATTGACTCTCTGGTAGATAGGCATTCCGGTAGCGCTTCACAAATAGAATCCAGAGAAGCTGAGATGAAATATACATGAACAGTTTAAGAGTTTAAAAGGATCACCAATGCAGCAGCTTCAACCCCCATTATAGATTATCAAAACTTCAGGAAAAGAGACAATCATAAAACCAAAGATAGTAAGTTACCTTGCAAAGTAATCAACTCTTGGTCAGCCTGTTCTTGTTCAGCCACCAAACATTTTAGACGCTCATCTTTTTCCTCTTGCTGGGACTTGTATGTACTGAGTTCTTGTTTTAAACTCTGCAGCCGAGAAAGAGACATTGCTTTCACTAAAAGGGGTAGATGAAACAAAAATGATGAAAATATCTGTGGCATAAATAGTGATAATCAATACCTGTGTGTACTGCACTATATCCATCACGCCAGATGGGCAACTGCCATCCAAAGACGGTGACCTAATGGCCAAAACTCCAAACTGTGAACATGGAGTTCGTTCCAATCCTAAACCGGGAGTTGGAGTCACCACCCCTGGTCGATTTGTGGTTGAAGCCATCCCTGATTGAGGTGTTGATGTCATCCTTGAGTAAGGTGTTGAACACCCAATGTTGTCATCTCTTTCAATTGCTGGAGGAGGCGTTATCAGAATCTGAACAAGAGAAAAATCAGTGTGAATTAACATGAGCATGAACTGAAACATATATCAATATATAACTCAAGTCACATATTACCTTTAAATCCACATGAAGCTCAGGATACCGAGAATGGAAAACCTTGAAGGAGAAGATACCATCGGTCTCAGGTAGGGATAGAGAAGGAACTTTGCAGGAACCGTGGACAAAGGCATATCTGATTCCACTCTCAACTCTGCTTGAATCAGATTCAACGCTCAGGGTGTGGGAACACCTGGTTTTTTCGTCATGATGGATACTAGTATCCATAGAACCATCTGAATCCGTCACTTTGAAAATGAGGTTCGTAAGATTTGAACCGGCAGTACATGGCCCGGGCAGCTGATTGAAACATAACAATTTTCAGGACGAGATAGATAAGTTTTTGCACCAAAAGAATATTTTTACCTCTGTTACAAGCCTTAGCTCTCGTTCCTCGATCTGAGACTCTTTCCGAAATATCTCTTTAGAATCAGACACAACAGAGAACGAGACTGTCGAAAACAAACAAAAAAAAATATCACAATCAGAAGATAATTGTAAAAGGGAAATGACGCCAGACGAATATAGAGATTGAAAAGATCATGTTACCATGTTTTCCATAGCCTTCTGTGACTTTGAGAATGCCAGAGAGATCAATGCAGCCACGGCCATCAACCTATCAAAATGATCAACAAATCAAAACGCAAAACCATCTAAGAAACTGAGTCATCTTACATAGTGCTACAATGGCAAGAAAACTGTATATTATATAAGATCCACTCAAAAAGTCAGACAGAGAATAAGTTTATCACACCTTACGGTCAGCGCCCATCCAATCTTCAATACGATAGCCATCAGTATTTATCAGAACAGTGGTCCCTTCTGCAACGTGGTTATTGAATCCATCGAACATCTGCATGAAAGTTATGATCAACTTGAATTGAACAAAAACCTGATTACTGTATAAACAACATGCATAGAGACATACAAAGCGTACCTCCAGAATCAAATTTTCAACAGTAGAACCTGGAAGCAAATTTTCAAAAGCCTGAAGATTATTCACTTCAACACGTTCCAGAGGCCCGGGGTTCACTGAAAAAAGCAAGAAAAAAGGTTGTTTAAAAGGAAATAAACTTTCATAAAGACTTAACCAGTAAACATAGAATTTCTATCTTACATTTACAAGCAATCGTGACACATAGAGGTTTGTCTTGTGCTCGTATCTCCAAGGTTGCATCATAGTTTGGGCTGATCTTGTCTAATCCATCAGTCTCAACGAGCATTTCCTGCATTAGGTTTGACAAAACTTTCATACACAATTCGAACTGTCTTTAGTAATCTGTAGTCGCTTAACATTAACCATGGGGAATATATACCTTGATCATGAGAGTTGATCCTCCATCTATCAGGTTGGCCTCAAAGTCATCAATCTTGAGTTGAAATCCAGAGTTGGCTTTCAGTTCAACTTCCAAGCTTGGAACAGAAGTGAACTGTATCTGATTTCCATACTCATCTAAGCAGGCAATACCGAAAGGTTTTAGACACGAACCAACCCTGTAGAAGAAACACAACTCATATTGATCAAGTTTCGACATTCCAAAATTTACAGGTGAAGGGAATAGTTTTAAAGAGTCTTTACCGAACATTCCACGGCTGGGGGTCCAGACTCTCATCAAGTTTCCACTTTGCTGCCTTTGAAGAAGGTTTAACAACAACCGTTCTGCTGCACGTTATCGAGCCGCCCTGAAGGTAAAAGTGTTTCGGAAATTACATTACATGATTACTCCTAAAAAAAATTAACTGGCAAGCAGTAAGGAAAAAATTACTTACGATAGAGAAAGAAAAGTTGTAAGTTCCAGCTCTCTTGAAGAGGTTAGGAAACTTGGAGCCAAGGGAGAAGATGTAAAGACCACCAATCCCTTTACGAGATGTAGGAAACAAGCGCTGAGAACACACGGATTTGGCGGCAACCTTAGCACTCGGTTTCGTGTTTGGATCTGCCAGTTTTACCACCATGACCATCTCTTTGCCCTCCATATTAACGATATGCTTCTGCTCCAACTTCTTTGACGGTGATGTGAAGCATGCAGGTCGGATAACCGCCACAATCTGTTGCGGGGGAGCTCTCCCAACACGCACAGAAACTGGTAGTTCCTGTTGTCACATATTGATATAGAAAACGTTACTCTACATACTGCCACTTATATGTGTTGACATCAAACTCTTAAGTAAATATTGACACGTTCTTACCCCATCAATGTTCAATTCTCTGCAATCCCTCTCTTCCAGTAAATCAATCCTCGAAGGTGCCTTTTCCTGTTTCTTTTCAAGTTTTCTAGTCCATTCTTCAGCATCTGCATGTAGGCACTGTACAAAAAAAACGTTTCTCAGAGTGAAACCCTTGTTGGCTGTACGCAGAAGAAAGAGAATAACAAGAAAAGAAAAGAAATAGTTAAAGTGGTTGACCTTTCCAGAGTCGATTAAAGTAATAGGTAAGGACAAAGACTTCTTAAGTTCCAGTCTCCAACTTTCATCGATGCATGAAAGCTTGCATCCTTCTTTCTCAGGGCAATCGATAGGCCTAAAATTTTAAAGCTATAAGACCACACAGCTCCCAATAAAATACTCAGATGGAAGAGAAAAAGAAAGTCACCTGCATAGAATCCGAGTATCACCTGTGCTCATAAAAAACATTATAAAAAGAAAAGATTTAGCCACAGCGAGTACAAAACATTTATTCCACTTGTAGTTAAAATGAAGGGTGGAGATGGTACTAACCGCCTGCTTCGTCCTCAAACCCTTCTATTAGAAAATAGTCAATGGTAGCGTAGACATTACCATTGTGAACCCCAGCGTAAGCTCCGCTCAGAATCTTTATTTTCTGGCCACGTTTCCACAACTTTCCTTTTCTCTTAACTACCTTGTGCACCCTCACAGCTAGATCACAAGAGCATTGAAAGTAATTAGTACCCCAAATTAGACAAGGAGAATCCTCAAGCATGTTTCTACTTCAGCATCAATACCAGTAAGAAACTCTGTCTAAAATCAACTAACCAAAGTTTCTTTATCATGCATGAAAAGCTAATACATACCATCACGCAAGATGCCAAGAGCCTTTTTATCCAAGGACTCAAGAACGAGAATGCCTTCATCTTCACCTGACGTGGCCTCTTCATCATGGGCATCATGCATCTTCATAACCCAATCCTGATAGTTCTGGTCCAGTTGTGTGATGCCGAGTTGTTTTCCTTCTCGTCGAATCACCATTTTGACATCTGCAAAACAATAATTCATTTCTAATCTTAGTACCAAAAGAAGAAGAAAGTTTGCAGAAGGACTTTAAAGATTCAACTTACCAGTATCCTTCTCCTTATTTGTCGGTTTACTTCCGAAGTTTCTTAGAGCCACCGAGAAAGGATTTTGGCTTGCGAGGTCGGTCTGTAAAAAGAATGTGCAGTGATCAGATGATAATGTGCTAAATACTTCAAATAATCTAGGTTAGAGTTTATCTCACTTTGGAGGGCGTTGGGCTAAAACCAGCATCCAAATCTGCAAAAAAGGAGTGTATACATTCATAAAAAAAAAAATACTAAACCAGAGGTGCATATAGAATTGAATATATGCATGAGCATTTTCATACCGATAAAGCATTTTACTCTTCGGCAAGATTTCTCCAAAGTAGACGCTCTGAAACCTTTTTGCATAAACGGTATTGAACCCTACACATGATTATTGGTAAAACAAACAAGGGCAATAAGTGAAGTTCTTTTTTCAAGCGCATTTGAAGAACTTCATGTAGTTAGCATGCTAATGGTGACAAGAGAAGACTAACCCAACGGACTTCTGGAAGTAGACGACCAAGCCTTCTTACTGAAACACGACCAAAAGTCTGGAAGTTTTCGGAAACTTCGCATCCTTCCTGTGCTAGCCCCTCCAAAATTTTCTCGATGCTTTCTTTTCCCTGTATAGCTCATAACGCCTTCAGTTAAAAAAAGGTGACCAAAGGTAATGTTTTTGCTTCTTCAGAAAAGAGTTGTGTCATACCTGGACGATTGGAAAATAAACAAATTTGAGGCGAGCATTTGCCTCTTGAGGTCTCCCTGGAAAAGACAATTACATAAATTACTTTCATTATCCAATACACCGCAAGCAGAATATCTCTTTGTTAGAAGACACACAACACAATTCTAATGAAGCCTATGCTACCAAATATTGAATCCCAAGCAGCTGAGACCTGAAGGTTTTTTACCTTTTCGTTTTTCACTTGTAAGACTGAATCGAATCTGAAACGAAAACTCTTCACCCTTGGAGTTTAGGTTGGTAATGGCAACTTCACCACCTGCTATCTCAGCTAAATCTTCTCCACTGACCTGGAAAATGATACGCTTAGTAATACAAACGTGAAACACAGTTATTTATTCAGTGATGAAAATGACAAACCTGAAACTCTACAGGCCTTTCAGTCCTCCCAGTTTCGGAAAGTTCGTCACACTACAGGTTGATAAAGCACATTAAAAAAAGCAGTGTGACATTTGATTAGAACCAAGACAAATGTTCAAAGGAAGGACAATTTAAAAAAAAAACTTATACTAGCGAACAGGAATTGATGCATTTTCCCTATTTTATAGGACAGTACTTTGAAGCATCATTGGACTCAAGTAGACAATAATGTACTCTGGTGAAGATTAACATGCTAAAAGTAACCTAAA
>NW_026618119.1:0-13713 GCF_000801105.2 Raphanus sativus
TTCCGCCAAAATCGCAAAAACACGTTTTCCGGCCAAAACCGAAAAAATCTCGTTTTCCCGCAAAAACCGCAAAACGCATTTTCCCGCCAAAATAAAAAAATCTTGTTTTCCCGCGAAAACCGCAAAAATGCGTTTTCCCGCCAAAACCCATCAAAATGTGTTTTCCCGCCAAACCACAAAATGTATTTTCCTACCAAAACCGTAAAATCTTGTTTTCCCGCCAAAACCGAAAAATCTCGTTTTCCCGCCAAAATAAAAAAAAATCATTTTTTTTGCCAAACTGAAAAATCCCGTTACCGCAAAAACGTGTTTCCCGCCAAAACCGTAAAAACGTGTTTTCTCGCCAAAATCAAAAATTTGTATTTTCACACCAAAACCAAAAAAAATGTTATTTTGTCCGCTAAAACCGAAAAATCTTGTTTTTCTGTTCTAACGTGTTAATTTTGAAATAATTCTAATGTAAATATATTAAACTAAATATATTAAAATAATGAAATGTAATATATTTAAAAATAATATATCGTATAATTAAATTAACACAAGGATATTTTGGTAATTTATTTACTAAACTCATTTGGATGGAAATGAAAATAAAGAAACAAACATATGATTCATTCTCATCTAGATGAGATATCTGGATGAACAAACAAACATGTACAAAAATCTGAATGGATCATTTGGATAGATCATACAAATAAATCATCTAAATGGAAATGACAAATGATGAAACAAACAGCCCCTATATCAAATTGTTGGTCAGTTGGTGGTTCTAGTTCTTTTAATTCGTTATTAGACATCTGATCCTATGAAACTAGTAAAAGTGAAGATTTTATTGGAAACAATCATTCTACATAAAGTGTATTGCTCAACACTAACTAAAATGATCATATTATACATTGTGAAAGGCTCATACACCTTTAGTCAACCATTTGACTTTTCAATGAGTCTTTGACCTTACTACATTTGCTTTTCTCATGTTTTCTATCCTTAGAGCTCTTGAGTGACATAATCTCATCGTTATTCCCCTCTTATCGAATAAGATTTTTCAGGCTTTTGGGATCGATCAAAACAGTGATGACTAGATCCTTCCACATACTCAATCCAATCAAGATAATCTTTTTTGGAAGCAAAATCAGACAGACTTTTAGTCGAACCTTCTGATTGATCTACATGACAGCTTGGCTTAGTAGTAACGTCTTCATGCTGAGATTTTTGACCGTTTTTGGTAGATCCTTCGAGCTGGTTCACACGGTCACGAGCACCGTTCCTAGTGGAGCCTTCAACATGGTCCGAACGATCACGACCCCTAATCAAATCTTCAAGATGATCCATATGACCATATCTAATTGAGTCTTCTACATGCTGATCCATATCTCCACGATTCATGTTTTTAACCGAACCTTCAAGTTGGTCATCGTGACCGTGCACGTGGATATTCTTTTTATATGGTTTCTCTTTTAGCGTCAGTTTACGATGCATGGACTCCATAATCTTTGTAACCAATGGTGTCTCCTTTGTTTCATTACATTCTTCATTTTCGGGGGAATGGTTTTCCCGGAGAACCTCTCCACTGTCCTCCTCCGACTTCATAGACCCGTCTCGCCGGAGCCGGCTTTTGTTGAGCTTCACGTACTTTGTTGATAACTTTTTGGTAATTTTCTTCATTTTCTTTTGATCACAATAAGTTCTGTAACGTTTTCGTTTTAAGTAACTTGGAAAGTTTTGGCCCCAAAAACGTTATAGGGTTAATGAATAATTAAGAATAAATAAGAAACAAGTTATTTATAAAGTTAAAGAAGTCCCAAAAGAAGTAACTCATCTTGCCTATTTACTTATAATGTTTAAGATATTTGTTAATTATAATAAGCGGTTTTAAATTTTAGACAGCAGATGTTACAACCATCAAGGCTAATTAAGATTTAACACAAGTTTACGACAACTGCAAAAAGCTCTAACCTACGTGCCAATTTTACCTGATTTTAAAGATTTTCTTGGCAACTACCCAAACTTATAGAAAAGAAACTTATCTTAAGCAAAAAAAAAAAAGAAACTACCCAAACTTATAGAAATCAAGATAAAATAATCCCTATTTTAATATTATAATCATATAACTGGACTAACTAACCACATCTTTGCGTTGAAGAGGTTTCTACTATTTTTAGAATTTGAAGGTGAAATTTTGTTGAATGAATATGCCTACTATACATAAATGTATAAATTCTTGCCACATGTTAATAAGCTGTTTTATGTAGCATGAATAGATCTAGAAACTAAATATTAGATGTTGGGCTTTATAACAAAAAAAATTAAGAAGAAATTATTAAAGTAGAACAGAAAAACGTTGCCAAGTATCTATCAACCAATATTTTGAAAACTGACCCGAACACTGAACCGAACTATTTACCGGTCACTGGATCACTGGGTCGACCGCGGGTGAACCGCCGGTAAACCGCAGGTTAAGTAATAAATTAATTTTATTATATAATAATATATTAGTTATGAAACATAAAATAGTAGTTTGGACATGTATATATTTTAAAGTTAATATTTTCTAAATCTTTTTTAAAACATAAGATAGTAGTTTCGACATGCTTAAAAAATATTTAGAAAATATTTAACTTTACCTCTTTATATTTTCATTTTCATTTGATATACAAACTATCAAAAAATAGTTTACACTATTTAAGTTAGAAACATGTAAAACAAAAAAAAACATTTGTTAATCGGCAAAAAATAGTGTTGTAAAATTTAGAATAGATTTTACTACGGATTTATAATAAACAAAATAATCAAAAAGAAAAAAAAAAAGAAGAAGAAATAGAAGATACAAAGTCAATAGAAGCTATACAAGAAGAACGATGAAAAAAAAAACCAAAAAAAACCTAATTTTTAATTGGTAATTTAGAATATAAAAGAGAATCTAAAAAAATAATAAAAGTTATAGAAAATGTAAATGTTATCTATTGGTTCAACCAATGATTCAACCAATGGTTCAACCGGTACCAGATTTCAGGTTTTAGTGGGTTTTTACGGGTTTTTGCGGGTTTTTAAATTTTGGGTTTTTCACAAAATCCGAACCAGATTTGTCTCAGGTCACCGGGTTTACCGGTTCAACCGCGGGTCCGGGTCGAGTTTCAAAACACTGCGTCAACCTAATTATGCATTATTGTAGCTGTCATACAGCCTATTTTCGATTATGTGATATGCAGTGCAAAATTTAAAGACGGGAAACTACTCAACGAAGCTCATTGGTAAGAGCTCAGAGTGCTTTGCATATCTCTTTTTTTTTTCCACAACCAATTTAATTGTCAATCAGCTAATTAACTGTTGAATATGTTGTTCTTGTGAACTAACTAGTACACTGAATCGTAAAGTTTGACATGACTTGATCTTTAGATTCCTCCAAGAGGAAGGAGTCAACAGTCAGACAAGCTCAGATAAGCTCAACCATGATCACATAACACCTATATTCTTTGACACTAAAAAAAGTAATTACTCCAAGACCATGGTTGCTGATCTTTTTTGAGCAAATAGCAAATACATTACCATTCCCAAAAAGGAAATAATTATTTTGTCCATACAACAATCAAACATACCCCAAATGCTTATAAGCTTATTGGTGGTCTCTCAACTCAAGTACAAAAAGTACAGAAAGTACGGACAAGTACATAATCTTTATTCGTCAGATGTTACCGAAGAGTAACACCACGACAAGAGAATACATCCTTCTTGTTTTGTTTGTGTAATTCCAAAAGACAAAAGTTCCTTCTTGTTTTTACTGTGGAGATGCTTCGTATGTACTTATCAGCTCCTTGAGTTTCTCAAATCCCTGAAAAATATTTAATCAATTAAACACAAAACTCACATCTCTAATAAGCTTTCTAACAAGAGTCATCTAAGAAAAAGTCTTACCATACGGGTTGTGAATTCTCCAAATGATTCATTTGCTTGTCTCCCAAGTTTCCAGTTGTAAAACAATGGCTCAAAGACCTTCTCTAAGTCTTGAATCTTCACCTTGTCCATGAACGCCCTCGCTATCTGTGTCTGGTTCGGTGTTCCTCCTAACCAAACCTGCAACAAACAAACTCCAGTTAGATTTTTTATTTTATTTTCTTTTGGTCAAAATTTATTTATTATTATTCTGTTCCAACTAACTGAAGGAAACTGTAATTACCTGATAGCTGTTGGGACCATCTCCGACTAGACCCACTTCAGCCATGTACGGTCTAGCACATCCATTAGGGCAACCAGTTACTCTCACCACAACGGATTCCTCATACTCAAGACCAACCTGATACAACACATAAAGAAGAGATCTGATCACACATCAACCATAGTCTAAGAGGTGTCAATTTTTTTTAGAAACTATCCATACCTTCTCAAACATTGCTCTCACTCGCTTTAGAATGCTTGGAATCCCACGCTCTGCCTCGGTTATAGCTAGAGGGCATAAAGGAAAAGCCGGACAAGCCATTGCGGTTTGGTTGAGAGGGTCTACAAACTCTGGTTGCTGCTCAAATCATCAACACACTCTTTTATCAACTTAACTTTCAAAACGCCAAAAGACTGTGTAGAAAGAAAACAAACTGCTTACCAATAGGCCAGCCTGAGAAAGCACAGTGGTGATGGATTGCTTCCACTCACTCTTGATATCACATAACACAATGTTCTGATTAGGTGTGATACGAACATCGAGTTTGTACTTCTCAATGACTTCTCTCAGTGTCTTCTTCATGTTACCACCAACACGTCCACTGTCTACATGAAGCCCACAAAACCAAGCACCATCTCCCTGCTCATGCCATCCCAAATAGCTTTTGAACTCCCACTCTGGCAAATCACGGGGAGCCTCGAACTTTTTGCCATAGTATTGCTCAACCACATCTCTGAACTTCTCAATCCCCCAGGAGCTGAGCAGATACTTCATTCTACTGTATTTGCGGTCATCTCTCCTCCCGTGTTCACGTTGTGTGACAACAATGGCCTTCACAGCATACAAGATATCCTCCTTGGGTACGTAGCCTAATGGTTCTGCGATGCGTGCAAAGGTAGACTCCATTCTGTGTGTTCTTCCCATACCTCCACCAACCTGAAAGAAGAGAAGAAAAAAACTTATAGGCAGTTTTAACCACAAATGGAGATTAGCCGCTTGGGCATTCGGTTTTCTGTTTTCCGGTTCTAGAGATATAAGAACTGTTCAGTTATATATTAATCAGTTTGGTTTCGTTTTGATTTAGTACGGATAACAACTATAGGAACCGGCTAATATTCAAAATTTTGGTTCCAATTCGGTTCGGTTTTTTTAATTTTGGATAAAAACATATTTTCAGTTTTTCAGATTAAATAACAGATAAAATGGATAAATTTAAAATATTTTTAATAAAAACTATTTGGGTAATTCAGTTCTTTCAGGTGGTAATTTGAATAATTTAAATATTTTGGATTAAAAAAAATTGGATATTTCAGTTTATAAGTAGTATTTTAAATATATTTGGCAATTTAAAAACTAAACATAATTAACATTTTAGGTATATAGGAACCGTTTGGTTATTTTATTTGTTCGGTTCGGTTTATATATGCCCATGCATAACGGATATGCTAAAGCAGATGCAGAGACTTACATATATGTTGAAACCCTGAGGCTCTCCATTTTCATCCGAAACGACAACAACGCCAATGTCATTGGTGAGAAGATCCACAGAGTTATCAGTAGGCACAGTCACAGCGATCTTGAACTTCCTCGGCAAGAACTGAGTGCCATAGATAGGCTCAGGAGAGTCCACAAAGTTAGTCCCGTGAGAGTTATCATTCCTCGCCTCCACAACCTCAGGTGGCTCGGCCGTCATAAACTGCTCACCATCGACCCACATGTCATAGTAAAACCCTGACTGAGGACTGAGAAGAGCCGCGATGTTATCAGCCGTCTCTTGCGCGAAGAGATAGTCTCTCTTCGCGTAAGGCGCGGCCGGAGCAAGCACGTTTCTGTTCAGATCACCGCAAGCGCCGAGCGTGCTCCCCATGTTTCTGATGATGGAGCTCATCACGGTCTTGAGATTCTGTTTCAGGACGCCGTGAAGCTGGAACGTTTGCCTGGTGGTTAGACGAAGGGTGCCGATGCCGAACTCGTCTGCTAAGTCGTCCATGGTTAAGTAAAGCTGGTTCGGGACTTTGCCGCTTGGGTTCTTGGTTCGGAGCATGAAGGAGTAGGATCGTCCGCCGCGCTCCTCTCTGTTGTACTGTTGGTAGCTTCCGTGGAACTTGATGAGCTGAACTGCGGATTCGTTGACGTTTGGAGCTTCTGTTAGAAGCTCCTCGTTGAGTGGGTACCTGATGAAGTTGCTCTTCTCCTTGATGATCTCAACTTTGCTCCTCTTGGTGGGCTTTGCTGCCTCAGGCTTTGCTGGCTGTAGAAAAATAAAACAACATCAGAGAAAGAAAGAAAGAAAAAACAGAGCTGCTAGCTCTACTGGTAAAGCTTTCTTCTTAAAGTTTAGAGGTGCCATGTTCGAATCTTAGCAGCTGCAGAGAATATTTAGCAATCGGGTTCTTGTCTCTTCGAGAGTAATAACAAAACATTCCATCATAACACAAAAAACCAATCACCTATCAATCGAAATCATTACAGAAAAATAGCCATCGATCTATTACAGAACATCTAAATGATTGTTTTCAACAACACAACTGTAACTAATCAAAGATAGGAATCAGAGAAATGATTGTTTTTTACCGTTGATACGGCTTGGATTGAGGAAGAAGATGACGATGATGGAGGCAACGAGCGGACACCACCACCAAACACATTTCTTCCGAGAAAAACGGTACGAGATGACCTCAGAGCGTTGAGACTCCCGACCCGAATCTTCTGATCGGTAGAAAACACAGTAGCGGAGCCCGCCGGTGATCGAAACGGCGTCGTCATAGTTTCAGGATAGATAGAGAGACTGAGAAACGTTTGGTTTTTTAGTGGTGCTTAAATAAATAAGAGACTTGTCAAAAAAAAATAAAAAAAAAATAAGAGACAGTGGTCAAAACTAATGTGCGCAGTCATGTGTATCCCACGAGACAGTTACACCCTAGATGGCTGACCAAGAGATCGCGTGAGTAATACCAACGGTCAGATCGATGTACGTGTCAAATGTTTGCTACTAAAAGGCGCGTGAGATTAATTTCTGATAATATTGAAGAACCCGACCGGTATGTGGTACAGAATACAAAGTTGATGGTTATTCTTCAGAGTATAATGAGAGTTGGTGTACTATGATATAGTAATACAACCTTACGTGGCCGGCGTGGATTGGTTAGTTGTTGAATCAAAAATACACACGTGCGAGAAAAGATGTGTACAGTGAGCGACTCTCACCTACTTAGCTGCTCGAGAGCTCGAGGGGCTAATATGTTCTGTGGTGGGCACATGCTTTAATTTGTAGTTAGCTAGCTCAAAATGATTTTACTATTCAATAGCATTATTATACTTTAGAATATTTATCAAAAACCCCATTTGAATATACTGTTAATGATGTTTACGAAACATTGTAGATCATGAAGAAAAGTATTACGAGTATTGAAAAATGAACATCATTGTCTAGTAGACTGACCCCACCATTAGCACAAACGTATATTTTAGGCTAAAAAATGGTGGTCTGAGTTGATGGAATAATTTATTTGTTGAAAGTTTTTTTTTTTTTGGGTAAAATTATTTGTTGAAAGTTTCAAGGGGAATATAGTTTCGCTACATCTTCAACAAGCTCAGTTAGCAGTACACTGCAAATCGTGAAAGATCCCTAAAGGTGAAAAAGAAAAGAAACTATAGACTTTTGAAACTGGTCAATATTAGATATTTTTGTTAGGAAAATCTTATATTTTCACCAATGATCTTAGCCTTCGTACAACTTGTGATTTTTATAGCAGGTTGTGAATATTATGTAATGAACTTACTTACTGTAAAAAAAAAAAAAAAAAAAAACTTACTTACTGTATTCAGATAGGGGTAGATTTTTTATTATCAGTCTAACTATGCGACCAGCTATAATAGTCAAACACATCACGAGTTCTCTATAAACTTGCATATATACTCTCAAACTAGGATGTTTGACTGTTTGTTATTAGTTGTTCTCATTATCATAATCCAACATGTTTTACGACCTTTAATATATTTTTGAGTTTTATTTTACTGAACTACACCATTCAGTTTCTCGGTGAAAATCTTTTTAAATTCGCTAGTACATTTCCCACAACAGCCTCATCTTCACGACTCTTCTCTTCTTAAGCGCCGTGCTGTGTTCTTGCTCCAGGAACATCCACTTCCCGTTTCTTTGTCCTCTTGCTTGGTTGATTCCTTCCTTTCGTCTTCTTCTTCAGCTCAGTGCTGTTGGGCTGCTTCTATCTCTCCTCTTCGAGGCCTGGACTACTCTTGCTTGGGCCTGAGAGGATAAAAAGAGCCTTATCGAAACCCACAAGCTAGTTATTTTCATAAACGAATATATATATACACAAATATGAAAGTCTTTTGTTTCGTACTATGAAAGTTGTTTTGTGTTACACTTCTAGAGTTTTAAAGATGTTAGCTTGACTATAGTTGTTAATTCTGGTATTATACTATTATCACATCTAATACAACTCACCAGTTAAGCTTTCGAGAGTTTGAAAATAACGAAATAGTATGTGACCTTGACTGATTTTAAAAATAAAATTCCTATAAATAGTTTAAGGAAGTACCAAATCTGTTTGTGATAGTAATAAACAAATCTTGGTCCATGTCGCTGCTGGTGTGCTGGTTCGGTTAGGACTTGGGCGGCCTCGTTTACCAATGATGTAAAATGTAACAACTACTATCATCAGCAACCTATTGCGAAAACATTCCTTGGTTGGATACTCAATATTTCGAGATATGTGTCAATTTTAATTTGTATAACTAAATGATTGATACATTCGTTCCTCTCTATGGATTGATAGGAAGTACAATTGTGTGATGTACCCTAATCATGCTCCTTAACTTTTGTGTCAATTGGTATAGTCCTTGGAATTTTGTGGTATTTGACTTTTTTTTTATTGCGAAGTATCTAAATATATTAGTATAAGAGTAAATAACAAAAAAATACAAGAGTTCATGATCTGGAAGCCATGCACGTTACGTTTCACTTGCTTTCTTTGTCTACATTGTACATTTTCATTCGGATCTAAGATTTACTTAATACTTTTTGATTGCATGTGAATCTAAAATGAGACACATGATTATTTGTCTTCTTCTTTGTTGGTGTATACAAATTTTCTGTATATACTTTTATAATTTAAACTTTCAAAAGCATTCGGAAAAACAAAACAGAAGTACAGTATTTGGAATCCTATGTGGATTTGATCGACTATATGGATTTACCGAATATAAAAACTTATTTTAATCAATTAGGTTTTGTTTTCTTTGTAATCCACATGCAATTGTGCATGATTCGTATGTATCCGCTGTACACTCTTTGTTATCACCCTGTGTAATGTAGGGCCATCGTGTTCATACCTTGGAAATATATTTGAGAATCTTTCATCCAACTCAAGTTGTAGAAATTTTAATATAATGAATATCGTATAATATTTGTCTTAGATCGTAGAACTTTCAATCGATTAACCAAAGTACAATAGATCTATGAGTTTTCAATCTGATCCTCTTTTGGTTCACCTCTTTTGGTTCATTAATTTTTTGAAACCAATTAAAAACAAGATCTACTTTGAATCGATTAAACTGTGATTTCATTTTACTTCTTTTCTCTTTATTGTCGGCTTAACAAATTATTTGATTTGATTTTAGACGGTTCGGTTTGACCATATCAAACAACCGGATTGGACCACCTAAACTTCAACATCGGGTATAATTGGCGGATTCTAAATGCAAATGCTACAGAAAGTTTGATTGTGACTGTATGGTTTCATAGCCTCACAAGAAACATTGGCTTATCCTAATTGCACATACATCTTTAATCTTTTTGTCCAATTCTCCTTTTGTACCTATGTGGCTATGTCAAACCAGAAAACGTGTCATTGTCACTATATACGGACAAAAAATGTTTAGAATAACAAAAAATTAAAATGGTAAACGCAAGACACGAAAGGTTGAAGAAAAAAACAAAGCAAATGGAATATAGATCGAGATCTCTTCATATACTGGTAAGTTTGTATACAGATATGACCTGCCCGGCGCTGCGCGCCTGCTAGATATGACCTGATCGGCGCTGCGCGCCTACTGACTCACTTCCACAGATCTACTCTTATCATCACCACATGCACTCGATACGTGGCGTATCCATAATATATATTTTGATCTATATATACAGTTCTCTTTTGCCGGAAACTTAAACATTGTAAATAACAATTCCCATTGTAAATTAAACCCCGATGGCTATGCCAACTGGACGTTGATTATATACACAGCTTTTGCAACTAGCATTCTAGCAAACCCATACAGCTATATAAAATAATTGGTTATATAGCATGGTAAGGGTGTATATTTAAACATTATTAAAATCGGCATGTAAAACGTCGGGTCCATCCTGTATATAGATCACATTGCCTTACACAACCTCTCACATTGAACATTTAATTGAATAATACAAAAAAACTGGTTGCAATCAATCGTTTACAACAAAATATAATGATGCACCATGCATGGACTAGTGTTATTAAATCTAAACGCATGACATGTCTTTAGGTTGTAATAGGTATGTATGTGACCAAATTTTATGTTTGAGATCTAAAAGCGCTAAGATGGAAAAAAGGTTCTAATGAAAAGAAACATGTTTAGAAAGAGATAGGTTCTCGTTTGATATCTTTTTAAGATTCTCATCTCTCAATAATCTATGAAAAAATTGCCAAAAATACCATTTTCATAGTACCACTTTTCATGTTTACACTAACCATTTTTACCATTACTTTTAATGAAGGGTCTAGATTTAAAGGTTTAGGATTTAGGGTTTAGATTTGATGTTTTAGGGTTTAAGGTATATAGTTTAGGGTTTAGAGTTTAAGATTTAGGGTTTAGAGTTAAGAATTTAGGGTTTATAGTTTAGACTGTAGGGTTTAGGGTTTAGGATATTGAATTTAGGGTATATAGTTTAGGGTTTAGGGTTTAGAGTTGAAGATTTTGGGTTTAGGGTTTAGAATTGGAGGTTTAGGAATTAGAATTTGGGATTAGAATTTTGAAAAACATATAAAAACAAAGATATAAGAGTCTTTACCATTTTAATAAATAAGGTATTATTGAAAATGTGTCTTTAGTGGTGGTAAAGATGAATAATGGTACCTTGAAAGTGGTATTTTTGAAAATTCCCCATAATCTATCTTATTAAAAGAGAAACATTATGACTTTTTCTAGGTGGATTTTTAAATTGGACTTACTATTAGATATGATATATTTTCTGATCTTATTAACTAACAATTAATGTTAGTAAATTATTTTCTTATTCTATGCTATTTTATATACATTCATTTTATCAGTTGGTCCATTTTCTTTTTATTCAAGAAAAATATTTTCTTTCCCAATTAATTTCATAACCAACATGCAGTAATGTTAAATTTGAGATTTCATAATCACCATCCAATAAGTCCATGCGATGATCACCATGCAATACATTACTCCTTAACCAATTAATTTTATATAATAGTCGTATTATATGATATATTCAAAGTGGATTCAAATCAAACTTATTAACCCATTACTTTTTAACCAATTCAAACATAATTATATATCGGATTACCGGGTTTACTGGCTCGACGATCTAAATTAGATTTAAAAATGTTGATTCAAACGCAGTTTTTTAAATAGACAAAATTCTTACATATTAAATATTTGTAACATTGTTAACAAAATTTTGAATCATAAAATATTCCGCGCTTCCGAAGCGCGGGTCATGATCTAGTTTAACTTTAAAAAAAAAATCAGTTACGTAATAAAATTATGTAAACCCTATCAAAATGGTAATCCACATGTGTTCGATCTAGTTGTACCTACATACATACAAATACAACTATGCGACATTCTAGCATCATGTGTGTATAAGTGTATGTAAAGACATCAACACATATAACAAACCTCTCTCAGCCTCACATCCCCTACAAGTTTTCTACATCCACTTCCACAGCAAAAAAAAAGAACACACACACATCTATAGATATGGATCTTGAGTTATTACACGATCTGTCCAAATTCAATATCCCATCAACCATTAAGATCCGATCCAAAACCTCTAGAAACAACAACGATGGTGATGATGAGCACGATGGCTTTAGCTGCAGCACACCCACATCTCAAGAACACAAGATTCCCTCCGTTCTTGATTCTCCACCTCCCCCGCCAAGAAAACCTCGTACACTGCCGTCAAAACCGTCGGCTACGGCGGCTATGATGACCAGATCGTGTAAAAGGAAGCTCTTAGTGTCGACTTGTGAGATTATCATGAACCCGGAAGAGATTGACCGTTTCTTCACATCTGTTTATAGTGACACATCGACCACGGCGAAACGGCGGAGACGTTATCCTCATACTGCACGAAGATGAGCCTTTAATTAGCTCAAGATTTACATTTTACAATTTTACAGTTGATATATTGTCATATAGTATAAGGTTGAAATACTTTTACTTTTTATAAAATGGATGGATAGCTTTTCTAGAACCGCATATTAATTTCGTATGGAGGGGTCGATGCTGTAAATTCTATAAATAAAAAATTAATTCCAATTGCCAAGTTTTCTAGATATTTATGTCTTATATAAGCGACAAGATCGACTTCTTTATCATCCAGCGTCATGGAAACAAAGAAGTATTGCTTCATGACTTATATACGTACATGTGGTACATTTTCGTGTAAATACGAAATTATTGCATTTATGCAACCAGCTAAGGAAATTCAATGAACCAATTTTCTTGATAAAAAAGATGAAACAAATTTTATACTCTGCTATAGTTCTTTATGAAGCCTGAGATGCTATTTCTTTTTATTTTCATACAGATTTGTATATTTTGTAAGCTATTGTACACATTTGTCATATTTTTGAATATTACATAGGTAGATTATTATTATTATTTGGTTATAACGGTGCGCTTCCACGAACTGAATTCAGTTGAACAAGATACAAATAATCTTAAGTTATGCAAAATGTCATTCTCATTTACTAGTATATATATTGTTAATGATACCAGCAAATTATGTTATCAAAAGTGCTATTAGTGTTTAAAAGTATCTAATTTGGTAGGTGTATCAGTTGCGTGTCCAACGTTGTGAAAGCAACAACGCAGAGATAATGAAGCCTTAAACTATGCAAATATCTATTTTGAATTTTACAAAAAAATATATCTATTTTGAAGTAATGTAAAAAAAACGTGCACATGTATAATTTCAGTTATATTTATATCAATTTTTGTCCAGAAAGTCATATATATGCTTGTTTCTGACATTATGACCAGCTGGTGGAGCGACGGACGCAGCTTTGGGATCAGTGGAAACTGAAATTAATTTTTGTATACTATAGAAGATATTCTAAAGATTTCAAAGTTTGAAGTTGATACTCATCGATTAATTCTTACGATCCCTAAACGTTGTATTTAGAAAAGTTATAAAAATTGCAGTTGTTATGAAATTTGAAAATATTAAAAATACAGTGATCATTTTTATTTCACTTGTTAGAGCATGTTTATCGCTGAATCTCAGATGGAGGTTCTTTCTTTTTTTTTTT
>NW_026618120.1:0-13711 GCF_000801105.2 Raphanus sativus
GGTTTGGGTAACTAGACCGGAATAGAACAACCAATAAAATGTAACTTCATATGAAAAGATCTAGCTGTCTTAGCTAAAAAATCAGAAATCTGATTACGCGCTCTAGGAATATAAGAAATCTTGAAGTCTGGGAAGCATATGAGCAGTGTCTCTATCCTCTCTAGTTCCGTAGCAAAACTTGGCCAAGCATGAGGTTCCTTGATCATAGCAATCAAGTCCTTGCAGTCTGTTCCAAAGTTCTGGCAAATTGAATGTTGAAGCATATTTTCCATCGCCCATCGCAGTGCTCCCACTTCTGAGTGCAGAGCTGATTCTCTTCTGGGGATGTTCTGTGATCCCATGAGTTTCGTGACTCCCCTGCTGTCCAACCAGACCCATCCACACCCACTAAATTGAGCCTGAGATGTCCATGATCCATCCAGCAAACAAATATTCCCCAAGCTTATGACTTGAGGTTCCTCTGCATTACTCTCCTGTACCACTGGTGGTATCGTTTCATTGGCATTAAACCAAGCTTGACACTCACTCTCAGCATATCGAACTAGTTCCAGAGGATCTCTGTCTATGCCCCTAAAGAGTTTATCATTTCGAGCCTTCCAAATATACCAAATCAGCCAGGGATAAGGATCCCTGTCTTGATCTGGTTCAAATGTACCGTTCTTTTCCCAGAAGAGGTAGTTCATACTCGTGTATATACTTGGCGTTGGAAAAACAGCAGGACTCGTTGGAGTTGATGAGTGTAGCCAAACTTGTAGAGCAGGTGGGCATTCGAAAATAGCATGTGTTACTGATTCCTCTGGCTCACCACATCTTGGGCAGTAATTATCACATCTAATATTTCGCCTTACTAGGTTTCTCGTTACTGCCACTTGACCAGTTAACAATTGCCATATAAGGTGACAAATTTTCTTCGGCGCCTTTATCTTCCAAGCAAAGGCTTGAAGCTTTGTAATACTTGGCTCTAGCACTTGTTTTTCGTCTGCATCCTTTAGAAGATTTTGAGCAACCCAATATCCCGACTTGACTGTATATTGTCCATTTTTTGTGAAGCTCCAGCAAAACGTGTCAGGCCTATGCGTTGTGCTTATGGCCAAACTCCTTATAAGGGGTATGTCAGCAGGGCTGACATATTGTTCCAGTAAATCAACATCCCATTCCTTCAACTCCTGATTAATAAGATCACTCACCCTCATATTTGGATGCATAACTGGCGCTATAGGTATAGCCGGCCTAGCAGGGGTCATTGGAATCCAGGGATCCTCCCACACCTTCACCTCATAACCAGAATGTATTTTCTGCCTTATTCCCAACAACAAAAGCTCCCTCGCAGCGGAAATACTAATCCACACATAAGAAGGACTATTTACAGAATTTACTCGCAAAGGCGAGCTTAGTCTGTAATATCTTCCTCTTAAGACCCGGGCGACCAGCGAATCCGGAGTTTGTGTTAGCCTCCATAATTGTTTTGCTAATAATGCCAAGTTGAACTCATGGATCATACGAAATCCAATCCCTCCTTCTTCTCTCGGTAGGCAAACTTTCTCCCATTTCGACCAGTGTATTCCTCTTTTTGGGGGATTTGAGCTCCACCAGAATTGAGCAATAGCACTGGCAAGTTTTTCACATATCTCCAATGGGAGCAGGAAAGTAGACATAACATACGTCGGGAGAGCTAGCAAAATGGACTTAATCAATACCTCCTTCCCACCTTTCGAGAGCCAACGACCTGTCCAGCCATTCACTCTATGCATTAATTTGTCTTTTAGGAAGGCAAAGAGCTTGCATTTTGAACCACTAATATCTTCTGGGATACCCAAGTAAGTCCCCATCCCTCCATCATTTTGTATTCCAAGTACATCTTTGATCTCTTGCCTTGTGGTTGCGTTAATCCTCTTACCAAAGAGTAAGGAGGATTTATCAAAGTTAATACATTGTCCTGATGCTTTACCATAGATCCTGATCACTTTCATTACTTCTTCACATTCACGGGGCTCCGCCTTACAAAAGAAAAGGCTATCATCAGCAAATAGTAGGTGAGATACCGATGGACACGCGCGGGTAACGCGCATCCCCGTTATCTTTCCCTGGTTCTCTGCATGATTAAGAAGGCTAACGAGCGCTTCCGTGCATAGAATAAAAATGAAAGGAGATAAAGGATCCCCTTGTCGTAGTCCCCTTCCTGGGATAATATTTCCTCTTGGTTGCCCATTCATGAGGACTTTGTATTGTACCGACGTAATACATCTCATTATCCATGTGATCCATGTTTCTGAGAAACCCATCTTTCTCATCACAGCATCAATAAATGACCATTCCATCCTATCATAGGCTTTACTCATATCTGTTTTAATAGCCATTCTTTTGTTGCGCCCACTTGGCTTGGTCCTTAGAGCATGAAACATCTCTTGAGCAATCATAATATTGTCAGATATCTGTCTTCCAGCAACAAAGGCTGACTGGGTTTCCGATATTAATTCTGGCAATACCTTTTTAAGTCTCTGGCATAGGACTTTAGAGATAATCTTGTAACTTACGTTACACAAACTAATAGGCCGAAACTGAGCCATCTCATTAGGTTTTGTTGTCTTTGGGATTAGACAAATATTAGTCTCATTCAGTCCATCTGGCATTATCCCTTCAGTAAGGAATTTATTAACCATAAGAGTTAAATCATCCTTTACTATATCCCAGAACTTCTGGTAAAACAGCGCAGTCATCCCATCTGGTCCCGGAGCTTTTTCTGGATGCATAGCAAAGAGTGCTAATTTAATCTCCCACTCCGATACCGGTGCTGTAAGACTTTCATTCATTGGCTCCGTTATTGTCGTAGGAACTTCAGATAGAGCTTCTTCAATATCATGTGGATTAGAAGACTCAAAGATTTGTCTAAAATAACTAGTAGCAATGGCTACTAATCCTTCTTCATCTTCCACAATATTTCCATTTTCATCCAGTAGCTGAGTGATCTTGTTCCTTGCTCTCCTTTGTTTCGTTAAGGCATGGAAAAATTTCGTATTACGATCTCCTTCTCTCAACCAAAATACGCGACTCTTTTGTTTCCAGAACATTTCTTCTGCCTTAAGAGCATCAGAAAGCTCCTTCAAAGCCGCTGCAATTTCCTCAGTTGTGGCATTATCATCTGCATATAGACCCTCTACTTTTTCTTTAAGCTCTTCCACCAGTTTTGCAGAGTTGATATTATTTTGTCTCCTCCACTCGCTCAATGCTTTCCTACAACTGGCAATATGTTCCATTATAGAAGCATTGGGAGAAAGATCAGGTGATTTCCATCCCTCTAATATAACTTGTCTCAGTTCCTCATTGTCCAACCATCTTTTGTCAAACTTGAATTTCCTCGATCTCCTGGATGGTTTTTTGAGGATATCAGCAAGTATCGGACGATGATCCGAACCCCATAACCTCATATACTTCGTCTTCGAATGAGGGAACTTATCATGCCAGTCTGCATTTCCTACTGCTCTGTCCAGACGACATCTTACGGTTACTCTCCCTGCTCTCTTACCAACCCATGATAGCATGTCTCCAGTGTATGGAAATTCTAGCATCCCACAGTCGCTCAGCATTTGCTTGAAAGGTAGAAATGAGCTATCAGTACGTTGTCTACCTCCTTCTTTTTCATTATGACCAGTAATCTCATTGAAATCTCCTATCATAAACCAAGGTCCAGTTCTTGTTGTTGAGAAACGATTATGATCTTTCTATATGTTTATGATGAGAAACAAAAATTATATGAAATTATATATCATTTACAGTAAATTATTTTTTCACAAATTTAAATAATACTAAACTTTAGGAAAAACTGGCCTCTATGCACATAACTGAATCCATACACAAGAACAAACTAAAACCGGTACAATGCTAACCGAATTCCGGTACGAACATGAGTTTTTAATTCCAGCAAATCGGGTGGATACAGTTGTGTGTCGGTTCTAGATTGGTTTAGCGTATTCTCTCTCTCGGGTGTATACTATATGCTACGCTCAAAGGAACATATTGTATTCTTCTTCCTCGATCGATTTCCATATTCCAAATCCCAAATCCCAAATCCCAGTAATACCTTTTTTGATATCTTCTTCTCCTCATCCACCTCGTCCTCGGCGGGCGGGGGAAAAAGCAAAGTTGGATCTATTTGATTCGATGGGAATTGGGACATGGTCGAGTTTTCTCATCGGCTTCCTCTTGCCTTCGCTACTTCTCGCAGGTACGAACATTGATTGTAGCTATAAGTTGTGCAAAATCACCCACCACCCTTTTGCTTCAATTAAAATCAATGCGCCACACTATTAACATCTCTCAGCTCTCGTTTTGATTTCTCTCTCTCTCTCGTTTGTTTGTGCCGCCACAGCTGCACTTATTAACTGGAGTGTCATCTCATTCTTTGATTTGATAGCTTTTCTCCTCCTTCACTATATTGCCCCTGAAATTGGTAAACACTTGTCTTCTATTTTCCTTAGAAGAATCCAGTTATCAAATGGTTTTGCTTTCTCAAACTATTTCTTTCTTTTTTTTTTGTCAGGATACCGTTTTCAGAGGAGACATTGGCTATTATGGCCCATTTTCATCTTTTCTTTTGCAGTACTTGTTGCCCAAGCTCTGTACCTTGTCATTTGGGCTACTCTTGCTCCAGACTGGGATACATCAGATTCTTCTTGGATGACTGTTATTGGCTTTATCATGTTAGTCTTAGCCTCCCATCTTTAATTTCATCCCACTGCCATTTCATACTCTCTCTCTCTCTCTCTCTCTTGTCATTCATTGGTTTTGCAGATTAAAGTCCTGGAGAAACCCCACTGTTTTGTATTTCTTGGCTTTACAACTACTAGCATCGCTCGTTGCTTTAGCTGACATTTACAGTTCTCGATTCGTTCGATGGCGTTGGTCTCACTTTTCACAAGTTTTCCAACAGCTAGGTTTGTAATTCTTACTCTTACTTCTTCTTTTTCTCATTGTCTTCATCTGTTTAAGTAATGTCTATTTTAAGAAGAACCATGCACTTCTATATGGCTCTTTCTAGTTTGATGTCTACTTATTTTGACACTGTATCATTCATTTTTGACTCAGGAAGTCATCTTAGGGTTGCCTCCTGCTTGTTGTTACCAGCAGTTCAATTGGCTGTGGGGATTTGCAATCCCTCATGGGTTTCTTTGCCATTTTTTGTTGGCAGCTGTGCTGGACTCGTGGACTGGTCCTTGACAAGCAACGTTTCTGGACTTTTCAGGTGGATAACTTAGGGCCTGTTCGTTTCTCCATCTGTCTATCTCCATTCAAATGATCCATTTATATGGTCCATCCACATGATCCATTCAAATTTTATGGGATGTTTGTTTGTTCATTCAAGTGACTCATCTAGATGAATCATTTAAATGGATCTTATGTTTGTTTGTCCATCCAAATGATTCATCTAGATGAATCATCTAAACAAATTACCAAAATATCCTTGTTTTTATTTAATTATTACTTGATATTAATTTCAACTATAATAATTTTAATTACTTTATCTGATATATTATTTAAAATTAGCATTTTGGCAGGAAAACATGTTTTGGCGGAAAACATGTTTTGGCGGAAAATATCATTTTGCAGTTTTATGATTTTGGCAGAAACACACATTTTTGGAGTTTTAGCGGGAAAATACGTTTTTGAGGTTTTGGCGGGAAAATGCATTTTTTGCGGGAGACTACGGTTTTGCGTTTTTGCGGAAAACCACAGTTTTGCGGTTTTTGCAGTTTTTCGGTTTTTGCGGGAAACCGCGTTTTAAAGGTTTTTTCTGGAAACCACATTTTTGTGATTTTTCGGGAAATCACATTTTCGGTTTTGGTGGGAAATTGCGTTTTTACGGTTTTGGCGGGAAAACGTGTTTTTACGGAAAACCGCAGTTTTGCGGTTTTGGCGGGAAACTGCGTTTTTGCCGTTTTTGCGGAAAACCGTGTTTTTGCGGAAAACCGTGTTTTTGCGGTTTTCCCGTAAAAACTGCTTTTTGCGGTTTTTGCGGTTTTCCCGTAAAAACCGTGTTTTTGCGGTTTTTGCGGGAATCCATATTTTTACGGTTTTTGCGGAAAACCGCATTTTGCGGTTTTTGCTGGAAACCGCATTTTGTGGTTTTGGTCAAAAATTGTATTTTGTGGTTTTGGCGGAAAACGCATTTTACGGTTTTGGCGGGAAACTACGTTTTTGCGGTTTTGGCGGGAAATCATGTTTTTGCGGTTTTGGCGGAAAACCACATTTTTGCGGTTTTTGCGGAAAACACATTTTTGTGGTTTTGGCAGGAAAACGCGTTTTGGCGGGAAAACACATTTTTGCGACTTTGGCGGAAAAACATGTTTTTTGGTTTTGGTGAGAAAATATGTTTTTGCGGTTTTGGCGAGAAAACGCGCTTTGGTGAAAAAACACATTTTGAGATTTTGGCGAGAAAATGCATTTTTTGGATTTTGGCGGAAAAAAATATTCGTAGTTTTGGTGAGAAAATATGTCTTGTGGTTTTCTCATTTTTCGTGAGTGAAAATAATGTTAAGTTAAATTTTAATTTTGTAAATTATATAAGGGGTATAATAGACATTATGTTATTTTGAATGGACCATCTCCATTCAAATGGTCCAATTTAGATCATTTGAATGGACCATCTTCATTCTAAAAATTAAGCCTAGATTTTAAAAACTCATTTAAATGAACCATTCAAATGACTTGTACTTTTAATGTCTAAACGAACAAAACTCTCATCTCCATCCAGATGACTCATTCAGATGGAGAAACGAACAGGCCCTTATTGATCATTATGCTTACTTAGCGCTACCCAACCCTGCTTCTCTCAACTGCAGTCTTTTTTGTTGTACTGTTAAGGTGGTGGCGAGTTCTTTATATCTACGCAGGATTCAACATTGTCCTACTTTACCTCTATCAACTACCAATAAACTTTTCCGATATGATTCGATGGATAGCAAACTTTATAGGTCTATTCACAATCTCTGCGGAAACACAAGGCACTGATATTTGTTCTGGTCTTTTCCTTTTGCTTTTTTACATCATGGTATGTTTTTTCCTTCTAGGATTGCTATTGCTTGCTCTCTTACAAGTATCGAAACTGATAGTCACATATGTTTTTCAATTGGAAAAAATAACTTATTTTACCCAACCAGATAATTAATGAACTGTTTCTTAACAACTGTTTATATGTGTATGAACACCAACAACTAGTGTAGTTTTTTCGTCTAGTTAATTGGCATGCCCATCTTGATCTGTTAACGAGCTTCCACACTATTTTATCAGTATATCTGCAATACTTTGACATGCATGTCTTTCTGCAATTGCAGCTATCCTATATAAGGTCAGACCTCGAAGATATGGATTTTATCATGTCGATGAGTGAAAATAACTTGGCAGAGCGTCTTCTTCCTCCAAAATATTCGTTTTTTATTCGAGAATCAAGGTCTGCTATATATTTTTTGTTCTGTCTCTTTATACTAAGAACTGTTGTGGTGTTTGACACAGCACTTCAGCGTTGAAAGGAAATTGTAGTTTGCCTGTTTGTTACTTATATTAATTAGTTTGTGACTCTGAAGCGAAAAAGAAAAGCTTGGTTGAATATGCTCACATGATTTGATTCGTTTTATGGTCGTAGACTGGCAGATACTCTCCTCTCTTCGGTTTATAGAACTCTAATACGTGGCTATGTGTTAATGAAAGGCTCATGTAATTTACTGGTGACCTCTAGGATGTGTAAGGGGAGTTTTAGTAGAAAATCGAGAAGTTAGCAATTACTATATATAGCGGGACAAATTTGATCTATATGAAATTTTCTCTGAAACTCTTTGGTTATCGGACGGGGTGGCCACTGCAAAATCTGGAAACATTTTATTTAAGAAATCAAAAGTGTATAACTCTATTACGGAGTACAGCTAGTTCACACATTCTAATAAATGTTCTGTTGGATGGGCGTTACAAGATCAGTCATGTGTCTGTATAATAGTTATGCTGACTAATGTGTAAATTCCAAATTTTCAGGGCCGGTGTTAGGCACACCAATGTTTTACTGAGGGGAGCTGTGTTTAAGAGCTTCAGTATCAATTTCTTCACATATGGTTTCCTGGTATATAATTGTCTTCTGGTATCAAAGTGTATGTGTAAGCTCAAGCATCGTATTGTATTTGTGTCCATAAACTCACACACCTTTTATTTGTCATGATTGCCAGGTCTCTCTCTTTGCTCTTTCGTTCTGGAGTTTTCATTTTGCGAGCTTGTGTGCTTTTGGCCTCCTTGCATATGTTGGTTACATTATCTATGCCTTCCCATCGTTATTCCGCTTGCACAGATTAAATGGCCTTCTGCTTGTATTTATACTCTTATGGGCTGTCAGTACGTACATATTCAATGTAGCATTTTCTTTTCTGAACACTACGGCTAGAAAGGTAATATATTATCTATGAGCAATTTCAAGTATTTTGAAAGAATACTAAGGTTGGAAGGTTCATATCTTCACTATGTGCTGTAAATATGCAGGACATGAAAATTTGGGAGATGGTGGGACTTTGGCATTACACTATACCTGGATTGTTTTTGCTTGCACAATTTGGTTTGGGAATGTTGGTTGCGTTGGGTAATCTTGTGAACAACTCTGTTTTTCTCTACCTGTCTGAAGAGAGCTCCAGATCTTCCAATGACAGATCTTATACTGAAGGTAAGAGCCTCACATATGCTTCTGCAAAGCAAGTTATCTGGTGTCTTCCAAAACTATGCTTGCCAGGACCTTTAAATCTGGAAGAAAAAGGGGTGTATTTGTATATCTCGATCAACCTATCATCTTTTCTGCATCATGTAACCTGAAAACATCCGAGACATTTTAAGAGCTAGCTCTATCCAAGATATATTTTGAAGAAGTTTTTGATTTTTTTTTTTTTGATCAACAAGAAGTTTTTGATATATACTATTATTATTGAGAATATTTATATGTGGTAAAAAGCGTAAGAGTATTATTTTCTTTGGTAAAGGCTTAGTTTATTCCGTGCTTATTTTAGGTAGCAATTGCAATTTTTTTCTTTTTATTCAATTTGAAAAACTGCTCTTAACGGCTGAGATTATACACTCACAGCTGATGAAGAAACAAGGGTGTTGGTTGTCGCAACCATTGCTTGGGGATTGCGGAAATGTTCACGGGCTATTATGCTCGCACTGATTTTCCTCATTGCCATGAAACCTGGGTTTGTCCATGCAGTGTATGGTATGTTTGTTCCCCTCCTAATTACTTTTTTTTTTAAATTTTACAAGGATTCATAAATATGAATGCTTCATGATGGACTTATCTTTCAGTGATATTCTTCCTTATGTATCTGTTGAGCCACAAAATCAACAGAAAGATACGCAAGTCATTGATCCTTCTATGCGAAATTCATTTTGCACTTCTTTACATTCTTGAAATCGACCTTGTGTCGAACTCCTTAAAGCGGCAAGGCTCGGTGAGCAGAGAAATTCTGTTTCAGTTAGGTACTCTTCTCTTTCTGTATTTTTTAAATTATATGCTATATTCACATATCATCAGTTTCCTTTCCAAGATAGCTGCTAGGTCATCTTAGATAAAAGAGTAAGGAAGAGTTCTGACTGATACCTCTGTTTATTAATTATTGCAGGTCTCCTTAGGTCTGAAAGCTCTTGGGACTTCTTGGAGATAGCCTTGCTTGCTTGCTTCTGTGCTATCCATAATCATGGTTTTGAGGTGTTATATTCCTTCTCAGCAATTGTACGACATACACCAAGCCCTCCAATTGGATTTAGCATATTGAAAGCCGGTCTCAACAAATCAGTTCTCTTGTCCGTCTACTCATCGCCATCTTCAAGTTATAGCCAGGATAATACTACTTATGGTATAAAACTTCCTACTTGTCTCTTCTATTGTGAACATTTGATGAGGGACTTATTCGCATCTTATTTTTGCACCTCAACTGCTGATCCTTGCTTCCACTGCCAGATTTTTTTTCTGGCATTCTGCATTCACGGCAATTAGTTTTCATGGCCATACCATTTATCAGCCTTTTATTTCCCAGTCCTCATGTTTTCTAGCCCTGTGAAATCATATCTTCTTGAACACGTACCGACTCAGTAGTAGGTTTCAACTTCAAGGAATAGTTGCCAGTTTATTGTCTTTCTTATCTTATAAGTTCAGTTCTGGTGCCGTTATTTTTACACGGTAGCTCTAGGAATAACTTTTTATTCTGTGAAAATCTAAAAGTTGCACATTTTGTGACCTTTGTCAGAATCTTCTAGTTATTTGTGTTGTTCGTCCTTACTGTTCTGTATCTACTCTCTCATTTGTGCTTACGAATCACTGTTTCTTTTTCTTTGTAGAGAGACACATTGCTTCATTTCTGAGTGCGATTGGGCAAAAGTTTCTGTCTATGTACCGATCATGTGGAACATACATTGCCTTCATCACTATTCTCATAAGTGTATACCTGGTGAAACCCAATTATGTATCGTTTGGATACATTTTCCTTCTCTTGTTCTGGATTACTGGAAGACAAATGTTTGAGGAAACTAAGAGACGCTTGTGGTTCCCTTTGAAAGCATATGCGGTTTTGGTGTTTATGTTTATCTACTGCTTAAGTAGCTTTGTCAGCTTCCAGCTCTGGTTATCTGGATTTATTGATCTGTACTTTTATTTAGGCTACAACTCCGAAGCTCCATTGCTGGATAATGTATGGGAATCTCTTGCTGTGTTGATCGTGATGCAACTTTACAGCTATGAAAGGAGGCAGAATGGACATTACATTCCAGGTCAATCTAGTTTGGTTCATCCTGGAGTTTTTGGTTTTCTTGAGAGGTTTTTGGTATGGCATGGTCAGAAGATCTTGTTCGCGGCATTGTTTTATGCATCCTTGTCTCCAATCAGTGTGTTTGGATTTGTATATCTCCTTGGTCTTGTCATCTGCACAGCCTTCCCAAAGTCTTCGTCAGTACCATCCAAATCATTTTTGATCTATACTGGATTTCTCGTGTCTGCTGAGTATCTATTCCAACTGTGGGGCATGCAAGCTCAGATGTTCCCTGGGCAAAAATATGCCGAGTTGTCTTTCTACTTGGGCCTTCGAGTATATGAACCTGGATTTTGGGGTATAGAATCAGGTCTACGAGGCAAAGTGCTGGTTGTTGCTGCCTGTACTCTGCAGTACAATGTATTTCGTTGGCTAGAAAGGACACCTGGTTTAACTATTATCAAAGGTAAATATGAAGAGCCTTGTCCCCTATTTGTCTCTGCAGAAGACACAACTGCAAGTGCTTCCAGTTCTAATGGTGAAAACCCATCTTCCATAGATCATGCTTCTATATCAATGAAACAAGGCGAGGCTACTAGTAACTCATGGTCTTTCTTCTCTCCCCGTGATAATCAGGCAGCTGGTTTCTTGCATCCCACGACTGGAGGCTCCAAAAGTGGCAGTAGTAAGAAATTTTCATTTGGTCATTTCTGGGGAAGCATCAAGGAGAGTCACAAGTGGAACAGGAGGCGGATTCTGGCATTGAAGAAGGAGAGGTTTGAAACGCAGAAGAATCTGTTAAATATTTACTTGAAGTTTTGGATTGAGAACATGTTTAACCTCTATGGCCTTGAGATAAACATGATAGCGCTGCTTCTTGCAAGTTTTGCTTTGCTGAATGCCATCTCCTTGGTATATATTGCGCTGCTTGCTGCATGTGTCCTCTTGAGAAGACGCCTAATTCAGAAACTATGGCCTGTCGTTGTTTTTCTGTTTGCATCAATTCTCGCAATTGAATACGTTGCCACGTGGAATAACTTATTGCCTTTAGATCAGGATTCAAGTGAAACTAGCGTGCATTGCCATGACTGCTGGAGTATTGCAGCTGTCTACTTTAAATTTTGCCGGGACTGCTGGCTTGGTAAGACCCCTCAAGCTTTTTGAAGCACTTACTGTTCTTTATGCATTAAATTTATTTTTACACATCCAAGAATTAGGTTCTATGGAGATGTTGATGTTTTTTTTTTTTGCAGGAGTGAGAGTTGACGATCCCCGGACCCTTATTAGCTATTTCGTGGTGTTCATGCTTGCCTGTTTTAAACTTCGGGCTGATCAGATATCTAGTTTCTCAGAGTCATCGACATATCATCAGATGAAGTCTCAAAGAAAGAACTCATTTGTCTGGAGAGATCTCTCCTTCGAAACAAAGAGCATGTGGACCGTGCTTGATTACCTGAGGCTTTATTGTTACGTCCATCTGTTGGATGTTGTGCTTATTCTGATTCTAATCACAGGAACTCTCGAGTACGACATTCTACACCTGGGCTATCTTGCATTCGCACTTGTTTTTGCCCGGATGCGACTTGAAATACTGAAGAAGAAGAACAAAATATTCAGGTTCTTGCGGGTGTACAATTTTGTTCTCATCATTCTTTCCCTCGCATATCAGTCTCCGTTTGTTGGAAACTTCAATGATGGAAAGTGTGAAACTGTTGATTATATTTACGAGGTTATTGGATTTTACAAGTATGATTATGGGTTTCGAATCACTGCAAGATCTGCTCTCGTTGAAATCATCATATTTATGTTAGTATCTCTTCAGTCCTACATGTTTTCCTCCCAGGAGTTTGATTATGTGTCGCGGTATCTTGAAGCGGAGCAAATTGGTGCTATTGTGCGGGAGCAAGAGAAGAAAGCAGCACGGAAGACCGAACAATTGCAACAGATTCGTGAGGCTGAAGAAAAGAAACGGCAGCGGAATTTGCAGGTGGAAAAGATGAAGTCGGAAATGTTGAACCTGCGGGTACAGCTTCACAGAATGAATTCTGATTCTAATTTTGGGTTTGCTTCTCCGCGCACTGAAGGTCTACGAAGGAGGAGGAGTCCGTATCTAATTCCAGATAGTGGTGCAGCCAGTCCGGAGATTGATGGAGTGGTCCACAGGAAAGAAGACCAGCCTATTGACGAGGATCCACAATATCCTTTTGAAGCTCATGAGCTTCCTATGAGTGCCACTCCAGAAGCACCAGATTCTCCAGAGTGTTCATTTGGAGTATCTCCCTGTGAAATCACTGAAATTCAACAGAATATTGATGTCATGTCTATGGAGCGTGAAATAAAAAAAAAGTCCGAAGGAAAAGATAATCCGTTGATCTCTGCTGTGCAACTCATCGGTGATGGTGTTTCCCAGGTGCAATTTATTGGAAATCAGGCAGTAAATAACCTTGCGAATTTCTTAAACATCTCACCGGAAAATTCAGATATAAATGAGCAGTCCTCTGTTGATGATGAGGTGTATGATGAGATGGAAAGCCAGAAGAGAATACACAAACCTTTTGAACGGTCAACATCTCTGCAGTCTGACATGAGTAGTGATGGCACTAGCTTTCAGATAGGAAGGATCCTTCGTCATATATGGTCTAGGATGCAGTCCAACAATGATATTGTTTGCTATTGCTGCTTTATTATTGCGTTTCTGTGGAACTTCAGTCTTCTTTCCATGGTCTATCTAGCAGCGCTTTTCCTATATGCCCTCTGCGTTCACACTGGACCAACTAACATCTTCTGGGTCGTCATGCTAATTTACACAGAAATCTATATCCTCCTCCAGTATTTATACCAGATTATAATCCAGCACTGTGGGTTGAGTGTTGATGCACCTCTTCTTAATGAACTGGGATTTCCAACACAAAGAATCAAATCATCATTTGTTGTCAGCTCGTTGCCTCTAT
>NW_026618121.1:0-13711 GCF_000801105.2 Raphanus sativus
GTTTTTTTTTCTCCATTGCCGTTTACTGAAAGTTTATGACGGTTTCTTATAGATTGGTGTGGGGCTAATGCTTCTGCAACAGCTCTCCGGAAGCTCAGGGATTATGTTCTATGTCGGTAGCGTATTTGATAAAGGAGGTAAACAGATATAAAAGACAAAACTCTGTTTGCATGTAACAATAATTGATTTGTCTTTGTCTTGTGAGTTAACAAATCTTTTTTTTTTAATTCTTGACAGGTTTCCAAGCAGCATTGGCTCAATGGATTTTGCAGTGATCATGGTATGTCTCTGCACATAGTAGTTTCATTCTGTTTTTTTTTCAGTAAACCCTCCAAGGAGTACACTTAGTTATTGTGTTATTGTTTGTAGATACCAAAAGCTATTTGGGTCTGATTTTGGTTGAGAAAATGGGACGAAGGCCGCTTCTACTGGTAAAGTTAACCTTTGCTATATATTTCAGATCAAATGTGAAATGAAGCAAAGTCATTCCTTAACATAATGTTTTAAATTACAGGCTTACTACTGGAATGTGCCTTTTCAGCTTGTTCCTTGCATTTTCCTTCAGCTTTCGGGTAAAATTAAACAACTTTCTAAACCAAAACACGACATTCAAAACTTTGAATCTATCTGTTGGATTTACATTTATCATATCTTTTCTTGTTGGGCAGTCATATGGCATGCTAGATGACTCACTCCATCTTTACATGTATCGGTGTTGTGGTACGTACAAAATCATTTATAGACATAAGCGCAATGCTCTTTGTATGAAACTGATCTGTTTTCACATGATGCTTCTTTCACGAAAATGGGTTTCCTCTCTTCATTTGCCATAGGCATGGGAGGCTTACATGGATCATCATGTCTGAGGTACAACCAACATAAACTTCTTTCAAGAAACTCCTTCTCGAAGTCAATAAGCTCTAAACAGAAAACATTTTTTCTATTTTGTGTTGCAGATTTTCCCGATGAATGTGAAAGTTTCAGCTGGGACTATTGTTAACCTTAGCCAACTGGTCCTTTAGTTGGATTGTAGCTTTAGCCTACAACTTCATGTTAGAGTGGAAACGCATCAGGTATGTTACATGGTCAATTAAAGTTCATGTTTACACTTTACAAATTAGATTATTTCTTTAATTCTTAAGGCTTACTGTATTTCAGGAACATTCTTGATCTTCTCTAGTATATGCGCTGCGGGTATATCTTTTATTTATGCGATGGTACCCGAAACAAAAGGAAGAACACTTGAAGATATACAAGCTCTCTTACAGATTTTCTACAATGAGTTTTGAGATTTTACATGTTTCCATTGTTATTTTTTTTTACTCAAGTGGGGGAGGTTTTAGTAGTTTTTGGTATAATTGTTTCCTCATTTGTACAATAGAGAGAAGAGATCAGTTGGGAAAAATTCTTAGATCTCTATGTTACTCAGCTACTCCCAATTATGTATAGTATAGTCCCACTTCGGCAAAGAAAGTTATAAAGTTATTTTCAGTTACTGTAACTTTTTTTGGTAGTTATTTCACAATACAGATGTTACAATAAATTACGACGGAATATGTATATACTTTCCCAATAACATTCAGCTATCGTTTATGTAATGTTATAAAATAGTGATGTATTTCTTTTTGAAAATTTATTTTGATTTTGAAATTTAATTCTCAAGATAACTTGGCTATCGATGTGCCAACCACACAGGTGAAATTTTATTCTCAAGGTAAGCTTGGCTATCGATGTGCCAAACACACACCTGTGACAAGTTGAGTAAATCTAATTTGCATAACTCATAAGGATCAGTCCTTTGAAGTTACAACAAACCTACGGAGGTTTTAATAACCTTGACTCTCTCTTTGTTAGTTGCAAACTTGCAAACAGTGTCGATCCAACCTTTTTCAAAAAAAAATTATGCCTTACACTCGTTTAAAATTTTATATCTTTATCATTCATGTAAATTTGTTTTGTGTCATATATACAACTAATTTTTTGTTTGAACTGTAATACCTCAAGCGGTCGGTTCCTTCGCATATGTTCCCGACGGCCCTGCTTTGAACTATTGAATTTTTCTCTCGCGTAATTAATTCTCACAAGCGGTATCTTATTGTATAGTACTATATTATTATTAAACTATCGTGGTTGGCAGCTTTTGCATGTCTTCAGCATGATTTGTGAAGGCAGAATCACTTTTAGAAAGATATATTTCTCACATAAATCAGAATGGAACAAAGCGAGCATGTGGGAATGATCTCATGAATCACCTTTTCCTGTTTCCATGATCTTGTCGATTTGATTGTTGTTTTTTTTAATTAGAAAGTTGTTCAGAAATCGCTAATGGAGTAGACAGAGTAACAGTATATAGTCCAGTCACTTAATCGCTGACTAGTCAATTGCCTCTGTTCAAAGTTAAACATTATTCCCATTGCGTATAGTTTTTTCTAAGGTCCAACATGTTACGTAACATTCAATTTTGTTAGAAGAATAAACGAAAGAACGAAATATGAAGATGAACCAACTTAACTCAAAGTATTGGTAAAACCGTAAAACTGTAAATATTTGAAAATATCCAGTTAGCAACAAACTAGTCAATTAGTTGGTCAAAAAAAAAGTTGGTAGGTTACTTGCCAAGTTGCCATAATCGCGTTGCGTTACGAATACGTAAAAACTGCACTGTTTGCTAAAGTCTGAGTAAAAAATAGTGAATTATGATTTGGTTTCTGTGATCCAGTGGCTTGACAAAAACTAAAGAGGGCCTATAAATGTTTGAGCTTAAAAGCCCAAGTATATAGACAACATTTGGTTAGAAAATGGGGCAAAAGGAAAGATATACAATTGGGCCTAGATTACAGGCCACAAACCTTCTTTAATAACCCGTTGAACACAAAGTCAGTTGGTATGCGATACTACTTTTGAAGTTTTGAACCTACTATGTTTATGCCTAGAGTATAATTGGATACTACATGACAAGTTCTTTTCGCGTCCTTTCTCTTTAATCAAAGGGATAAAAGCACGTGTACATTCATATAGCCAACGTGAAGTTGGCAGGATATTAAAGTTTATTGTACGTGAATGATTTTATCGAATTAAAATGGATCAACTTCATAGCTGTGTTCATTGGATGTACCGTACGTAAAGAATAGTCAGATGTTTGATTTTTTTTTTCTTAAAGGTGGTCGACTACGAAAATAAAACTTTTTCAATCCTTCAATAATTGATAACGACAGATATATTTATCTCTTGTGCACTACACTGACTCCCATTATTCTACCAAAGATATATGCTTTTTTTCGGACAAATTCTCTTTCTGTTTTAAAATTTAATTCCCTTAAATCAGTTGTCTTCATTTATATGAATATATATGTATATATTGAGAAAAGAAGTGTGTATATATATAAATATTTATAATCGTATTTAAATTAGATCAAAAATTATATGAGCGATTTTTAGTGATCATGAGCTAACTCATGAGCTTAGTCATTTTATATTTATGTATATTATATATATATTATTTAATGTATATATATATATATATATATATATATATATATATTACTTCTATTTTCTTATGTAAGAAAGTATAGTTTCTATATTATTGTATTTATTTTTAAATTAAATTGTAAAACCAAAAAGTTACAATTGTATACAAAATATAAAAGAATATTGATATCAAATCACCATATTATATATCTTTAGAACTAAATCTAAAATAAATATTCCTAAGATTTTCATGCAGAATATATATTTTAATGGTTTAAATAGATGAAGATTTAGATGTCAATAGATGAAGATTTTGATCATGATGTCTTTACGTGAATAGATTTTCGGACTATTTTTAATCTAGATTATTTTCGACTAATCTTATTTTATATTATGAAATTATTTTTATAATTATTTTATAACTTATTAGTTTTAATTTTTTCATATTTGATCGCGAGTTAACTCGTTTAACTCATAATCTAGATGATTTGAGTTCGAGTTTACATATTAAAACTCATATAATAAAGTCGAGGTGAACTTCTTATGAAATATCTGAACTCATTGTGAGCTGAGCTGAGTTGAAAGAACTAACTCATTTTGACACCCTTACATGTATAACCATATAACTTTTTACCATATAACTTAGGTAAAGAGATAAACTGAAAAATTACCACTGTACAAACAAGTCTTAAAAGTATAAGCAAAAAATATCATAGAGAAAAATCAAACCAATAACGTCCGAGTTCAATGTAGATGACTGAATCTAGACACAAACCAACAAATATATCTAAATTTTCAAAATTGTTTGCTTTTGAGCTCGCTTTTTCAAACCAATTTACAAAACCAACAAACATATAAAACAATGATATTTTCATATAAAGAGATGTTTTCTGACGCATTTACAGAAAACGATATATCCACTAGTCCAAGTAGACAATAATCCAATCCTCGATTTGCTTACGAACCCTTCAAGAAACTTCCAAGTCCTCTCTCACAAGCAACAAACAACTCCAACTTTTCTTTTATATATCAAATATCCTCACGAAGACAGAACACTAAGCAAAGAAGAATTGTTTTGAAAATGGAGCGACAAAAAAGCATGGAGAAAGGGTTACTGAAGAAGAGCTTAAGCATACGAGACGAGAGCCCAAGTTCCCTAACGAAGACGTTTTCTTAGAAACAGGATCATCGAGGAAATCCACGAGAGAGGTTACCAAGAACACTCAAGACAACGATGGTGAATGTCGTGTTACCGCCTCTGTTTTCCTCAGCACCTTTGTTGCCGTCTCTGGCTCCTTCTGCTCCGGCTGTGGTGTGAGTGATCTTTTTTCATTCAGTTCATACCTGGTTTAACTATAAACTATCTAAAGATCAGTTACAAAAAAAACTACAAACCATCCGGTTTTGACTGTCTTTCAGAGTTTCATTTGTTGCTCTAACCAGCTTAACTGATTTGGATGTACTGTAGGCCGGTTTTTCATCTGGTGCGCAATCAGGGATTACAAAAGATTTATCTCTCTCAGTTGCTGAGGTAACTAATAATAAAATATGCTGTTTTTATATTAAAAGTATTTTTAAGTTTGACTTCTAAGTTGACCGTCTTTACTGATCATGCAGTACTCAATGTTCGGATCGATTTTGCACATTTGGAGGTTTGATTGGTGGATATTCAGCGGTAAAGTCGCTGATGTCCTGGGAAGAAAGCGGGGTAGGTGATAGATTACACATGTTTTTTTTTTATTTTGTCTCATTGTTTGGGTTGAACGGTTCCATCCACCGGTCCTCACTTACCTTTTTTACTATTTTCTGGAAAAAAACAGATGATGTTGTTTTGCGAAGCCTTCTGCGTTACAGGCTGGCTCGTGATAGCATTGGCTAAGGTTTGTTTATCTCGTCTACTTGTTGCTCGTCTTGTTTATCCTTATTAATGGATAATTATCTTTATTATTTATCTCTGCGTTTTTTTAGAATAACATTTCTATATTAATGTTTTTGAATACGAAGGACGCATTGTGGCTGGACTGTGGAAGATTGTTACTAGGAATCGGAGTTGGTTTATTTAGCTACGTGGTATTTCCACCTTCCAAATATGTTTTCACCACCCAAATGAAATTTACGTAAATGATGAGTTACTGATACAAAGTTGTGTGTTTCGTGTAGATTCCAGTCTATATAGCCGAAATTGCACCAAAACATGTCCGTGGTTCGTTTTGTGTTCGCCAATCAAGTACGTTAACTGAGTTTATTTGTTGGACCGGTTTATGTTCTAATCAAATAAATCGAACGGTCCAACCTGATTTGGTCCAGCATTATGTTTGGAAAAATAACTCAAACTCTTGTTTATAAATGGGTACAGCTGATGCAAAATTGCGGCATTGCGCTCTTCTTCATCATTGGCAATCTCGTTCCATGGCGATTATAGCAATAGTCGGTTACGGTTACGTCTAAGATATTATTAATCTTAAAAATTATAAGTGATAGATATAATTCGAACCGGCCCAATTTAACATATGTGTGTTTTATGTTTCCAGGGTTTGTGCCATGTGTGCTCCACGTTTTTTGCTTTTTTCATTCCTGAGTCTCCCAGATGGCTAGTAAGTTTATTCATGTTTGCATGTGCATGGATGGTTTTGATAATTTGATCCATGCATTTAACCCAACCGCACTCCAGTTTTGCAATTTTTGATTGAAGAGTTTTTGAATATGTTATTTATATGACAGGCGAAAAAGGTCGGGATGAAGATTGCCGATCTGCTTTGCAACGTCTTAGAGGACCTGACGTCGACATTTCTTGTGAAGCAAACACTATCAGAGTATGAAATTTTTCATTAAAAATATACTAAGGTTAAACAAATATCTATACAATTAAAAAGGAAGCAGTCTTAAAAAGTCGACTTATACAAGTTGTTTTGGACCCTTTCATTTTTTTAGTCCAACCTATTACATTTAACAAATCTTAATACTAACCTATTTTATAGCAACTTAATAAGATTCTCCTTCATTTAAATAAAGCATATTATTGTTATTGACTTTAATGTTACTAATCTAAACCGTTAACTTTTAACATTTTAAATATGTGCGTAAGAAAGATTTGTATAAACCTTTGTTTTCTATTACTAATGTTTATATAATTCTTTTGTATCGAATGATGGTGTGGAATTAATTTAAAAAACATTGTACTCATCTATATTATTAAAAAGAAATCACTACCCAAAAATTTTACTTAAAAAAATTGTTGAATTCTTTCACTAACTAATTATTTTTCGTTCAACTATTTGAAAAATTGATTTTGCGGATGCGGGTTATGAGTTTTTTATGCGGGCTTAGTATGAGTTGATGGATTTTGGATCGCGGCTACCCGTCGACCCACAAATTATTTAAAAAATAAAATTTAAAAAGTAAATACTTTTTTTTAAATACAAGAATTTTAAAATATAATTTAAATTTAAGTCATGTATAAATTTTATTTATAAATATACTTTTATAGTAATTAAATTAAATAATGATTTTAAAATATGTATACAACCTTACGGATAACCACAAAATTAAGCGGAACGGATGCATGTACAATATTATTTGTTTGTAGGTTGTCGGGTCATATTTAAATTTTTAACCAAAACAAAGTTGAAAATCCGCGGGTTGTTGGGTCAGCGGCGCGAGTTCGACCCGCACTCAGCCTTAACGTGGTATACCGGATTAATTTTTAAATTACATATATTTTGATCTAAATTTTATAACAAATATGATTAGAAAAATACATATATAATCAGAGAAAAAATAAATATAAAACTAAATTTAAAATAAAAAATATACCCGCCCTTTCAAGGGCGGGTCAAAATCTAGTTGGGTTTTAAAATGCTATTTTTTCCCTTTGCAGGATACCTTAGAAATGTCTGAAATTGATGGTGGAAGTAGAATGGCTGATTTGTTTCAGAGACGATATGCATATCCATTACTTGTAGTATTTGAGCTAAGAAAATAATCTAGTTTCTAATGAAATGTGCCTGTTTTTCAATTACTAAAAGAACATTATAGTTCAGTTGCATAATGTAATGCACCATGTATATATTAATTTGTATACAGATTGGAGTTGGCTTAATGTTTTGCAACAACTGAGCGGGAGCTCCGGCGTACCTATTATGCCAGTAGTCTCTTCCAAAAGAGGTAGCTTTTTCCATATATACACACTTGAACATTTCATGTGTAAACTAAATAGTATAATCCAATTAATAAATTAACTTATTTGTTTTACTATCAGGATTTCAAGTTCCATTGGCACATCTGTAATAGCCACAATAATGGTAGTTTTCAAGAGAAAAACATTTACTTCATAACACCAGAAAATTCCAATATGACAAATGGTATAATTCTTCAATTACTTTTGTAGGTTCCGAAAGCAATGCTGGGAACCATTATGTCGATAAGCTGGGGAGGAGAACGCTCCTAATGGTTAGATCTACTTTAGATCCAGTCAAGTAATATTAAGTATGAATTTTCTTCATTCTTCCACTATGATAGAGCTATCTTTTTTATTATTTACAGACTTCGTGTGCTGCGATGGGCTTAAGTGCTTTGCTCTTAAGTGTTTCCTATGGTCTCCAGGTAATTTTAAGTTTTACTATATGCAACCTTTCAAACTAAAACTTTTATCTATAAAATAACCTTTTAAGCTAACTATCGTCTTCAAATTTTGTTAAACGTCGAGCAGTCATTTGGAATTCTCCCATATCTCACTCCAATCTTCACTTGCATCGGCGTATTGGTAATAACCCTAAACTTTTTTTTGAGAAAATTACCATAACAAACAAGCAAAAACAGATGACAATTTTTAAGTTGCACTACTCCATCTTTGTTCTTTGGATGAACTTTTTTCATTGCTAGTTAGTTGTCGTTGGTGATTTTATTTATGAAATGTTATAGGGTCACATTGTGACATTTGCGATGGGAATGGAGGACTGCATGGATTATAATGGCTGAGGTATTCCAACATTTATATTTCATGTGACTTAATTAGCTTGAATCCGGAGAATGTGTGTTGGGAGGGAGTTGGTTGTGTGAATCTAATAAAAATTATTGCGCTTGCAGATATTTCCCATGAATGTGAAAGTATCAGCTGGAACCTTAGTTACCGTGACTAATTGGTTTTTTGGTTGGATTGTTCACTTATACTTTCAATTTCATGCTAGAATGGAATGCATCAGGTTATATTATAGAGATATGAACACACAACAACAATTACCGTTATTTACTATTATGAATAAGTTGTTACTGATTGTCTTTTTCTTTTTGTTCATTTTTCAAGGGATGTTCTTCATCTTTCCTCGATGGTCTCAGCCTTTTCGATTGTATTTGTATACTTTCTAGTACCAGAGACGAAAGGCCGATCACTTGAAGAAATACAAGCGTTGCTCTCCAAACATGTACAATAATATTGTTCTGTGAAAATTGACCATATTAATCGATTATTGCAATTAAAGAGATAAAATCGATTATTATGATTTTTTGTGATCGTTTGAATGAGATTTGTGTATGGATCGAGTTTTGTATGGGAAAATGGCAACAATAATTTTTCTACGTCCTGTCTGGAAAAAATGCATGGTTTGATTAATTAGAGTGACTTTATAATATGACCAAGGAATTTTTTTTTTCAAAAGAAAAATTAAGGATAGACTTAATATAAATTCGTTTGATAATGAATGCAATGTGCCGTTCATAAACAAAAGACACAACTACGTTTATTTAACACAAGCCATACCTACGTTTAGTATTTAAAATTAATTAAAAATAAATTGGTCTTTGATTGAAAGATAATACGAAAACTAGCTAAGTTGCGTCTTAATGCGCTACTGTACGAACACGTGAATTACGCATCATGCAAGAATAATGTGATAAGAGTAGTTGTCGTCTTTTGTAAACATTCAAATCACCTCGTTCCAGTTTGACCGCTATACAACTCCGCTTTTGCAAAATGTTTTTTTTCTTATATAAATTCTCCACTTGACCTACAAATTAATACATTACCAACCAAAACCATTAGTAATTAATGAAATGAGTTAAGTTTAATTGCATTAGAATCATGAGATCTAGAATCATATTGTCAAACTTGACCTAAGTGGAAACAAAGTGGGATCATAACAAAAAAGGTAGTAGACTTCTCGATCGTGGTCTCATATGGTGGGCTCTCAATTTGACAAGGAGGCGATCTCTCCATCATAAAACCTGAAATTAATCTACAACGACAAAGGTAGAGAAACGAAAAAGAAAAATATGGGGACCGACAAAAAGATACTTCCAAACGCATTATACTCATGCGCCACGGCGAGTCAGCCGGCAACATCGACCAGGGGGCTTACGCAACCACGCCCGACCACAAGATCCCTCTGACCGAAGAAGGACGAGCGCAGGCACGTGAGGCCGGTAGGGAAGATGAGAGCCTTGATCTCAGCTCAGAGCGGTGGCGCGTGCGGAGAGAATTGGCGCGTGTACTTCTACGTGTCCCCGTACGAGAGGACGAGGACAACTTTGAGGGAAGTAGGGAAAGCGTTCTCGAGGCGGCGCGTGATAGGAGTGAGGGAAGAGTGTAGGATAAGAGAACAAGATTTTGGGAATTTTCAAGTGGAAAAGAGGATGAAAGTTGTCAAGGAGACGAGGGAGCGTTTCGGAAGATTCTTTTACCGTTTCCCGGAGGGTGAATCTGCTTCTGACGTCTATGATCGTGTTTCAAGTAAGTTCTGTCTATCTAGAGGATAATTCAGATAGCTAATATTTGTTAACATTTCCACATAAATGTTTTTCATTTTTCTAAAAACAAATTTTTTTTTTCCAAAATGTTTTTGTAGAAAAGTTTGGGTATTTTTGGTATGGAATAAGATTAGCCTTTTAAAAAAACACCATTATCAGATTCGAGTTTTGGATTATTATGGAGAGTACTATCTAAATACTTTTTAAAAATTTGCATTAGTTGATAATTTGATATAGTTAGGTCAGCTCTACTTTGAAGGCTTTTGACTTTTGACCCTTGAGAAAAGAAGACGTACTTTGTTTGGTCTTTCTGAGTTTGTTGATTATGGAGTTTTTCTTTTTGGAACATCATCACGTATCTTTTTTTTTTTGATTAATCATCCTCACGTATCTTGCTAATTACTTTTACAGTTGACGAAAATATGCAGCGCTCCTAGTTACTTCTAGTTTACTGGTTTTCCAAATGAAAATGTTACATTATACACAACATCAATTAATTAAGTATATCTCTATGTTTGACCTCATTGGAAGGTTTCTTGGAGTCTCTATGGAGAGACGTGGACATGAACAGGCATCAAGTAGATCCATCGAGTGAACTAAATCTAGTGATCGTATCCCATGGGCTGACCTCTCGTGTGTTCCATGAAATGGTTTCAAGTGGACGGTGGAGAGTTTGAGCGGTTGAACAACTTAGGGAACTGCGAGTTTAGAGTGATGGAGTTAGGTGCAGGAGGAGAGTACACTTTTGGGATACACCTACTAGAAGAGATGTTGGCTTGGGGCATGTCTAAAGATATGATTGATGATCAATGGTTCGTGTTGATGGTTCTCGTGAAACATTGGACGATTGTTGTAACATTGCATCTCGATGAGTATTTCGATTTGTTAGATGTGACTGACGACGAAGAATGATGCTGATTGTTTTTATGTAACTAGGTAAGGACACGTATCACGCGATATCGTGTGGGACACTCATTCTTTTATAAATAAATACATCATTTTATAATTTATATTCTATATAAAAAAATATTTTCAAACAAATATTTATGTCAAAACGTAGAACATATGTATTTAAATAAATACATCATTTTATAATTTATATTCTATATAAAAATAATTTTATTTTCAAATAATATTTTTATGTCACAACATAGAACTGTGTATTTTATTTATTTATAGATAATATTAGAAATGTATATTTATTTAGTTTCAAATTACAACTAAAATACAAATACATCAATACCAATAAATTATACATATTTTATTAATTTAGGTAAGTTACTCTAAAATTTTAAATTATATCCTTTATAATGAATCTTTTTAAACACTTTTTTTAAAATCAAAATGTATCGTTATATGTCATCAACAAAGAAGTACGAACGCCTCGTATCCTATTTATTTTAGTTAATATTACAAATCATTAGATATGTGTAATATGCAAAAATAAAGACAGACACATTTGTATATTTAAATACTAACTATTATACAACTCTTGAAACAAATAATAAGAAAACACATTTTAGTATATAATGAAATACATAACTTTTAATAAAGAAAAAAATTCCTATAAAATACAACAAATTTTCAATATTATTTGGGTTATTTCATGTAAAACATTTATGAGATGCAACTTTCATGTATAAAACTTAAGAGATTCAAATTTTCATATTAATACACTGATTTTTAGATATAAAACAATTAAAATATTTATGAAATATTAATAAATAGATATAAGAATAATAAAAATACATAAATGTTTGTTAAAAAATTAAGAGATGCAACTTTCCATATATGAATAGTCACATCTTTTTTAATTTAAAAGTGACTATTTTGAAATGATAATTTTATGAATAGTCCGCAACTTTTCAATTTTAATAGTCGCATCATTTCAATTTAAGATAGTTATTTTGAGATGATTACATATATGAATAGTCACAACTTTTCATCTAAACAATTACATCTTTTCAATTTAAATTCTAATTAATACACAACTCTTAAATCAAATAATGAAAAGACACATCTTAATATATAATGAAAAGATACAATTTTTAACAAAAAAATTCTATAAAAACACATAACTTTTTCAACAATGTTTGGGATTCGACAGACATATTTTGTATAAAATTTAAATACTAACTAATACAAACTCTTGAAAAAAAAATATAAAAAAAAACACTCTTAGTATATAATGAGAAGACATAATTTTAATAAGAAGTAAAATTCCTATAAAATACACACTTTTTCAACAGTATTTGGGTTTTTCATGTAAAACATTTATGAGATGCAACTTTCATGTATAAAACTTAAGAGATTCAAATGTTCATATTAATAAACTGATTTTTTAGATATAAAACAATTATAAATATTTATGAAATATTAGTAAATAGATATAAGCATAATAAAACGAAAAATACATAAATATTTGTATAAAAATTAAGAGATGCAACTTTATATATATATGAATAGTCATATATTTTTAATTTAAAGATGGTCATTTTGAAATGGTAATTATATGAATAGCCGCAACTTTTCAATTTAAATAGTTGCATCACTTCAATTTAAAAGTAGTTATTTTGAGATGATATATATATGAATAGTCTCAACTTTTCATTTAAATAATTACAATTTTCTATTTAAATACTAATTAATACACAATTCTTAAATCAAATAATGAAATGACACATTTTAATATATAATGAAAAATATATAACTTTTAACAAAAATAATTCTATAAAACACATAAACTTTTTAAACATTGTCTGGGATTCCTTTATTAGTATTTTATTCACTGAGTAGAAGAATTTCGTGATGTGCTTCCTCACTGGTCACTGCCTCAACGTAAAACCATTGGTACTGCAAGGCTTTTTTTTCTTAAATCTCATCTACTCAGTTGTGAAACCATTTTAAAAAACTCATATGAATGCTCTCAGGTATGGTCTGTTCAGATTTACTGAATAGCAGTTATATACAGAAATGTCGGTTACGGAACAAAAAAAAGTTGTGTTAGAAGCAATGTTTCAAAATAAATCGTGACGGCACACCGTTTAGTTTAGTAACTGATGATATCATACATTTAAAAGAAACTAAAATTTGAGCATTAGATTGCATAAGGAAGAGATCTCTACCGTTCAATTTCATTTTTATTTTCCTATGAAAAAATAGTGAAATGATTGTTCTTGTTTACTATCATCTTCTTCCTCTCAAAATCCTCTGCAAACCCTAACAACTCCGCATCATTGTTCTGTTTTTCTACTGACTTAGCGAAACTCTACTTATTTCTGACATGAAAAACAAAAAGAAAAATAGATTTTTTAAAAGATCTGATTTCTCAATCGAATAACACCAATCAGTGTGTTTGCTTGGTCAGCGTACTATCGATCAGCAGCTACGAGTGTCCAGTGATTTTTTTTTACCAGGTTTGGGTGTGGAGTACAAGAGATAATGAGCCAGAGATCTCTAATGAATAAACTACATGAACAATTTGCAAACTTTTACAGTTTAT
>NW_026618122.1:0-13704 GCF_000801105.2 Raphanus sativus
TATTGCTTCCAATAATGAGCATATCATCTACATATAGACATAGCAAAACATACGCATTTTTGGTAATTTTGTAGTATATGCACTTATCACATTCATTAATTTTGAAACCATTTGACATCATTGTGCTGTCAAATTTTTCGTGCCATTGTTTAGGAGCTTGTTTAAGCCCATAAAGTGACTTTACAAGTCGGCATACTTTGTCTTCCTGTCCAGGAATGACATGGCCCTCAGGTTGTTTCATGTAAATTTCTTCTTCTAAATCACCATTTAGAAAAGCTGTTTTTACATCCATTTGATGGATTTCTAAGTCTCTTAAGGCTGCGATAGCTATCATCGACCTTATAGATGTTATTCTGGTTACTGGAGAATATGTATCAAAATAGTCAAAGCCTTCCCTTTGCCGGAACCCTTGAACTACAAGCCTAGCTTTATATTTTCCACCAGGTTTTCGTGTCATTATCCATCTATTACCTAATGCTTTGCAGCCAGGTGGTAAATCCGTTACGTACCATGTGTAATTTTGCATGATAGAATCGAATTCACTTTTGACAGCTTCATTCCAAAACGGAGCTTCGGGTGAAGCCATAGCTTCTGCCAAAGTTTTTGGAACATTTTCTACTAGAAATGCCATTAGGAAATCATCACCAAAAGATTTCTCCTTTCGAGCTCTTTTGCTTCTCCGAGGTTCATCTTTTTCTTCATTTTCTGAGATATCATTTATAGAAACTTCAACGTTTGTCTCAATTTCTGAGTCCTTGTCGTTGTCTCTTTCTTCTCGAGTTCGTTTTGAACCATGTTTTTCCTTGTATGGAAAAATATTTTCGAAGAAAGATGCATTTCTAGACTCCATGACTGAATTTTTATGGATGTCTGATATTTCAGATTCATGTACCAGAAACCGATACGCAGTACTATTATGTGCATATCCGATGAAAATGCAATCCACTGTTTTAGGTCCAATAGTGACCTTCTTTGGTGGTGGTACCGCAACTTTTGCCAAGCACCCCCACACTTTGAGGTATTTATACGAAGGTAAATTACCTTTCCATAGTTCATATGGAGTTTTGCCAGTTATTTTGTGTGGAATCTTGTTGAGGATATAATTAGTGGTAAGCAACGCTTCCCCCCACATGTTCTGGGGTGACCCAAATTCCTGCAACATTGCATTCATCATCTCTTTAAGAGTTCGATTTTTTCGTTCAGCAACTCCATTAGATTCTGGTGAATAAGGGGCTGTAGTTTGATGTATTATTCCATGTTCCTTACAAAATGAATTGAATGGACCATCATACTCGCCTCCTCTGTCGCTTCTAACTACCTTAATAGTTGTTTTAAGCTGATTTTCGACCTCGAGTTTAAATTCTTTGAATTTATCTAAGGTTTCATCTTTGCTATGTAAAAGATAAACATAACAATATTTTGTGCAGTCATCTATGAAGGTCACAAAGTACTTTTTCCCACCTCTAGTTGGCATGTATTTTAAATCACATAAGTCAGTGTGAATTAAATCTAGAGGTTTATTAGTTCTTTCAACACGAGGTGAGGGCGTTTTTGTGAGCTTAGCCTGTACGCATACTTCACATTTTTGTTTACTTGTTTTAAACTTGGGAATTAAATTTAAATTCATCAATCTTTGTATAGATTTATTATTTACATGGCCTAATCTTTCATGCCATATATTAAAAGACTCAACCAAATAAGCAACTGGCTCTTTCTTATTCATTGAAACTTTTGGAGCTACAACTTTCGGAGGGACGGTCATTACATTCAACTTGACCAGTCCATCCTTAACATACCCCTTTCCCAAATACATCCCATTCTTCCTAATCACGAGCTTATCCGCCTCAAAGCTTGTGGCGAATCCATTCTTGCTGAGCAAGGTTCCCGAGACCAGGTTTTTCCTCATGTCAGGCACATGCTTCACATTTGTCAGAGTGACCTCACGTCCAGATGTCATCTTCAAAATCACATTGCCGCGTCCTTCAATCTTGGAGACTGCAGTGTTTCCCATCCTGAGCTTCTCCTGAGTCTTGCTTTTCTGATAGGTGCTGAACATCGCCCTATCAGTGCAAATGTGGGTGGTTGCACCAGTGTCATACCACCATTCCCTGGGGTTGTTGCTTTCAACCATGTTGGCTTCAGTCACCACAGCAACAAGATCCTCCTCAGTGAGATTTGCTTGAGCTTTCTCATCTTTGATCTTCTTGCGACACTCAGCAGTCTTGTGTCCCACTTTGTTGCAGTAGTGACACTTCCCCTTGAATCTCTCCACATTCGCATTGATTTCAATACCTTTGTTCTTGAAGTTTTTTCCAGTAGCCTTCAGTGCTGCAGCAGTTTTCGACGGCTTTGCCGGAGAATGGGCGTGTGCCTTTCCTTTGCCTTTGTGCTCAGCCATGTTGACACTATGCTCCTTAGCATTGATCTTGTCAGCAATTCGGTTCCTGGATTCCATCTGAAGCCTCATGATAAGCTCCTCAAGGCCCATCTTCTTCTTCTTGTGCTTCAGGTAGTTCTTGAAATCCGCATAGCTTGGAGGAAGCTTTTCAATAAAGCTGAGAGTTGTGAATGTCTCGCAGATGGACATCCCTTCAGCTTTGATTTCATGGCAAATGAGCTGGAACGCTTCCACCTGATCCATGATGGGTTTTGAATCCACCATTTTGAAGTCATGAAATTTTGCAACCACATACTTCTGGCAGCCAGCGTCCTCACCTCTGTACTTCTTGTCAAGTGATCTCCATAGCTCCTTCGCCGTTGGAATGTCACAGTAGACACGGTACAATGGGTCAATGAGGCGACCCAAAATGTAGCCTTTGCAGACGAAGTCAGAATGCACCCAAATGTCAACACTTGCGAGAGTGTGCACATCATCAATCCCGTAAGGGACAAGGGGCTTGTCCTCCTGGATGAACTTGTCCAGCTTCATCGTTGTTAGGAAGAACATCATCTTCTTCTGCCACGTTTTGAAGTTTTTGCCATCAAACTGGTCTGGCATCAGTCCTTGAGTGAACAGGCTGGGCACAGACGGAGGAGTTGGTACTGCAACCGGACCACTTGAGGTTCCTAGACCTGAACTCGTTTGATAAAGACCAGCACCGAACAAGCTACGGCGCGTGGTTTCATCAGCACTGTTTCCCGCAGGAAGGGTAGTGGTTGTTGTTGCTGCAGCGGTTGAGGAAGCAGGGATGTTTCCAGCGGTAGTCACACCAGATACATCAGTTGCAGCAACGTTGATTGGAGTTTGCACGATGGTAGTGTCAATGGGGGTGTCGTTTGCATCCGTCATTTTTCTGTTGAGAAAACATGAAAACGGATTAGTACTCCAGTCAACAATAACAAATTATTATTAATATAATAATAAAAATAATAATCTAAATCGATTTTCACTTTTGGTGTTTGAACCAAATCATATCGATTTAAGTCTGAGAAAACGTTTTGCAAACTCGCTTAAAGCGTTCGCAGAAACCGTTTGTGTAGACTTTTAGATCGTTTCACAAACTCGCTTTATGAAGCGTTCGTGGAAACGATTTGAATACATAACGTTTTGAATAACAAAGTATCTTAAACGCTTCGCGGAAGTGCTAGAGAGCAGATCGCAAACACGTTTTTGAAACCGTTTACAAAACCTTAAAACCCGTTTCATAAATCGTTTTTCAATCCGATTAAAGCTTTAGACAGAAAGCGATAAAGAGTTAAGACTGTAGAAGCCGGAAAACCGAATCAAATAAACGATATAATAAAAGCGAGATGTTAAGGAAAGAAACGATTGAATAGACGAAATGAAACCCGATAAGAAAACGTTCATGGAGTCGAGATATGATATCTCTTTCCTTAACTCTTTATATTCGCTCCGTAGTGAGACGGGACTGTACGAATATGAATATTGCTCTACACAAAAACAATTATCAATATCATGACTAAGATAGTAAAATCTTCAAGTTTCTCAAAACTCAAGGTAAGTATGTGTTAGTAAAAAAAAAGTTCAAAAAGGTAACTATGTTTTAATATGTTCAAGGAAGAATAAACGAGAAGAAACACTACAAGAAACAATGAAGCTTTTCAACTTCTAAGTTATGTGGGTTCTTTTGGTGTTTCTATGGGGTTTTGGCCAGGTTTTAAAATGCTCATCAAACAACCCCTGTTCTCTGATACTAAGCTCAAGCACCACAGTTCTTCACAGTTCAGAATTACGAAAGCTTGTCTCAGTCAGCTCTTTGAACTTAACCACTATGGTAAAGGTCATTCAAACTTCTTGTCGCCAGAGCCGAGAGAGATCCTTCTCCACATCCTTCTTCCCAAAGAAGAGTAATTTGCTTTGAGTTTAATACAAACTAGATTTTGATCTCTGCATTCGCGCGGATATATTTTTATAAAATATATTGCTATTTGTTTTTCATGTTAATATTAAGGCTCGGTAAAAAACTCAGATCTAAAAAAACGAACCGATCTTGATCCAAAAAAGTAGTATCAAACACGAACCGAAAGTTATTAAATATCCAAATTATTCAAAATTTTGGTATTTAGATAAATGAAACCGAATCTGATCCGAACAAAAGTATTTCGGATACCCGAATGTATCTGAAATAGACTTATATACTTATATATTAATTATTTTTAGATCTAATGTGTATAAGATCATCAGAATATATATGGTACTTTTAAGTTGATTTAAATACTTGAAAATATATATAAATAGTCAAAAGTAAATATCTAATATAGTTAAAGTATATCCAAAATGCCAAAATACTTCAAATAATTATAGATTCTCTATCCAAATATTTAAATCAAACTAATTTATATATTAAGTTTATGTATTTTGACATATGTTATTCAAATATATATTAATATATTATTTGTTTATAGATTTTGAGAAATTTAAAGTATATAATGAATTTTAAAATTTTAAAAAGAATTTAAATGGGTTATCCCAACCCGAACCGCAACCTCAAAGATCTGAATCGGATCCGAAGAAAAATTTATAAATATCCGAATGGGGCTGAAATCTTTGATCCTGAAAACCTGAAACCCAAATAGACCTGAACCAAACCAGAATGGGTATCCGAACACCCGCTCCTACTCAAAACCTTAGTAACATAAACACTCTTAAGTAATTAATCATATTTTATATGTATCATAATATAAGTAATCATATAATTAATAGTATTTTATACGTAATATTATATAAACAATCACATATATTATATTTTAAAAATTTAATGTGAAATATAATAACCATAATCTAAGTTGGTATATGAAATTGGACTTTGTATTGTGTTGTTCTTATATATATTGAAAACACTTTTTAATAATGGTTATTAGAAAATATTTTGGTAAAAATAATTTTTTGAATATATGTATATTTTTGAACAAATTTTTGATATAAATAAACTTTATATTATTATTTTGATTTAAAATATGTAAAAGATGGTTTTAGATAATTAGATTAACTCATTTTCATATATTTTAAATTTGACCCTAATAAATAGTTTCACAAAATATAATAGATTTCAAAACTTTTTTAATAATATAAATTAGTGTTTTTCTTAATATATTCCCAAACAAATTTTTTTAAACTGCTATTCATGTTTCCAAACAAACTTTTTTTTAATTTGTTATCCATGTTTCCAAACAAACCTCTTTTTAAAACTACTATTTATGTTTCCAAACAAACCTCTTATTTTTAACAACATTTTTTAATTACTATCTACGTTTCCAAACAAAACTAATTTGTACTCCAGTTTTAATAATATATATAGATAATATAGATTCTGAAACTATGGTCAAAGAAGAGCAATTCTTGTATCCACCCCCTAGGGTGAACCTTTAGGTTCATCCAACCAATTATAACTTGACATATCATATCTAGTTTTTGGAAGCAAAAAAAAGGAGAAAAATTAGAAATAGAATTATCTACGAAATTAAAAGAGTCATTTGCACAGAAAATAGTCAATAACTATAAAATTTGCAAGAATGGAAAAAGGTAGTGGAACCCAATATTATCAGATACAAAATGACTCTGATAACCCTACTAGTATTTTTGCTGTTAATAGACAAAAAAATATGTATAGATTAGTTATGTATTTACAGAAACGGTAGACCCCGCTATTCAAAAAATATTATTATTTTGTTCTCTCTTTCTTCCTCTCGCTTTACCTTTTCTCTTTGTTTTCCCATTTTCTTCGTTAGCTTTTTTTTTTTTTTAAAACATTTTCTTCGTTAGCTTTCTAATCTGTTTTTTTCAAAAAATGTTTTTTTCAAAATTCTTTGTTATTTTCTGGGATTTCGTCATCTCTTGTTCATCTATATTAAAGGATTCGCCGGCGCTTGAAGATGCAACGTCTCTTCTCACCACAAAATCCCCCAAAATAGCTCTTTCTTCGGACCTTAGGGTTTCAAGTGAAATCAAAATATTAGGATCAGTGGATGACATTAACTCACTCACATCACATTTACTGTTCTGAACTTTCAATGCAAACTTTCTTTATCCAGTTCATCTTTGTATCGTAATGGAGATCTATTAGATACGAAAATATAATATAATAATTAGCCGGCTAACATGAGTTACTAATGTTTATGTGTTTGTTAATTTAGCCGGCTACCATTCGTTTGTTTAGCCTGTTACATTCTTTTGTTAGCTGGATAATAAATATATTGAGAGACATTTATAAACTATAACAAAAAGTCAAGTATAATCTTAAACGGCTATTTCATAAATTACATCATTAATTAGTATATATTATCGGCTATCTGTAACAATGTCAGGATAATTTGTATATATTACTGGTTAAATATAACAAAAAAAATCAAATAAAATCTTAACCGACTATTTTGCAAATTACATCATTAAAAAAAACCAAAAGACATTTCCAAACTATAACAAAAACTAAAGTAAAATCGTAACTGGCTATTTCACAAATTAAATCATTAATTAGTAAATATTACCGGCTAACTATAACAATGTCGGGATAGTTAGTAGATTTTACCGGCTAACTATTTACAAAAAAAAGACAAGTAAAATCTTAAACGACTATTCCATAAATTTATTATTAAAGAAAAATGAAAGACATGCTCTGCATCAGCACCAATGTAAGTAGGAGTTTGGCTAGTGCTTTTCCTCTTTCTTTTCTTCCTTGCTAGGGCTGCAGCACCGGCCTCCTCTCTCATCCGCTCTACATCGGCCTTTGTAGCTCCACATGTGAACATTTTCTTTGTAAAACGGGTGCCGTCTCTGATAAACCTGACCATTGTATTCTATCTATAAAATAATTCATCAAAATTTGGTTTAGAAAGCTATTTTATAATATTTATGTCTATATCCGTGGTTATACTGTCTCTAGAGTAAGAAATGCTAATACACTACATAGTTTTGGTGGACAGCTATTTAATAGATTGTATGTACAATGTCATTGTTATCCTATTTCACACAGCAAAAAGACAGAGAAACTAAACATCATCCCTGCTATTCTCGTAAGGATGCAGACATAGAATTGACTTATCAAATGGAACAAATCATAAACTGACCAAAACGAAAGAGGAATCAATTATTCAGAATAAACTATTTAACTTCTTAGACCGATTATATCCGTTGGTAAGTTTAACCATTTCAGAGACAGACTACCACAGTTGGACAAGATCCATCATTACATCTTTATGTAAAATCAAAAGAAGAAGATAAATATATAAGAGTTAAAACCACAAAACTAACACGCAAAAGCCATCTTTCTTTGATTAAGAAAAGCAATCCTACTAACACTGTGGAACAAAGGAGATTTAGATGAAGAAATTATGGAAGATGGAGAGAGAGAGAGAGAGAGAGAGAGAGAGAGAGAGAGAGAGAGAGATACTTTTAGAATGGAATATATAAGATATAGGGACAAAATGGTCATTTAGAAAAAACACATCAGCAGAATGAGGTTATGTGTGTATAGGGATGCAAATTTCTCAAATTAAAAAGTGAAAAACAATTGAAAAAAGGAAAACAGAAAAGACGTCGAAGTTGTTTAACGCCGTCGAAGACAATATACTTTTTCATCGGCTGAAGAAAAAATAAATCACAGAGAAGAGACGAAGCTGGGTTTGTGATTTTCTGAGTCTCTAATTGTTTTTTTTTCAAATCCAATCTCGAATTCACCTCTGTCTGATGTACTCCTAACCCTAATAATCTATTTTTTTTGGTCACCTAACCCTAACAAGATTGTTCTTGCCTTTGGTTTTACAGAAAACTTGACAAAGAATGGAGAATAATAAATTAAGTGGTGAAGAAACGGTTCTTGGTGGTCAGTATAAATCTACTTTACAAGTTGTCTCACGTGGTTACAGTTTTATAAATCAAAAATTGGTTGAAGTTTCTAACTCTGCATATTCCTAATTATATAATAAGAAAATGCAGAATTAGAATAGTTGAGTTCGTCATTTAGTTTACCTTATCAATAGGATTTGGTGTGTGTTTTGTGGGGAATGAGAAAGTGAGTTTTAGTGCACAAAACGATAGCTGAAGTTTAGTGTCAGGGACATGAGGTTTTATTGCTACAGACCAAGTTGGTTCTACTTTAATCAATTTATATTAGTAGTTGTAGGTAACAAATTAAACACGTGATCTTATGACTTTTGTTCTGCATGTGGACAAAAAAGATGATGAGATTTTTTTTTCTTCTGTTGTCTTCTCTCTTTTCAGATGATTCCAGTTTGATAAACCAAAATTTGGTTGAGTTTTCAGTCGAGGAAGATGACATTTCACTCAGTGAATCTGAAGAAGAATATGAAACAGCCAACAAAAGAGGATCAAGTTGAAAGTGAAGGTGTTGATGTTTTAGAAGCATACAATGAGAATGAAAAGAAAGATGAACTTTGTATTGGGATGGAGTTTAGTTCTGATGAGGCTGCGTATATTGCTTACTGTAAGTACGCAGGAAATCATGGTTTCAATGTAAGAAAACAAAGGAGGACGAAAAAGAAAAAAGAAGATGACAAGGCAGTAAGGATTCTTTATGTATGTTCAAAAGAGGGGGTTAGGAAAGAATCTACGGTCAAGAGATCTTTTTCCCGACCAATCACAAGGTGTGATTGCAAAGCTCATATGGGTTGCTACCTTCAAAGCAGCGGAAGTTATAAGATTGTGTCTTTCGACCCGAATCATAACCATGATTTAGTTAGGACACCTATGAAGCATTGGCTGAAGGGAAATCGAGCAATCACTGTCTCTCAAAAACAACATGCTGATGATGCCGAAATGTCAGGAATTTCAGCAAAAGCCACCGTTGAAATGATGACCTTGGAAGTTGGGGGGAGAGGAAATTTGGGTTTTTTGGAGAAAGACTATCGCAATTACATATATCGTAAGCGGATGTCAACAATGGTTAAGGGAGATGCTGGAGCAGTTTTGGAATACTTTCAGAAAAAGAAAAAAGAAAATTCATCATTTTTTTATTCCATGCAACTTGATGAGGACGATATGATCACTAATATCTTCTGGGCGGATGATCGGTCTATAAGCGATTACAATCTATTTGGAGATGTTGTCTGCTTTGACACAACTTATAAGACCAATGAATATGATAGACCATTTGCTCCATTTGTCGGGGTCAATCATCATAAGCAGACTGTTGTGTTCGAAGCTGCTCTCTTATATGATGAAACAAAAGCGTGGTACATCAAAATCATCAAGTAAGACTGGAGCAAAGAAAAAATTATCATTTCAGGTATTTGATATATATTATTAGTTTTTAGTTTATGTCAATTTTTTATTTAAATCTGACTGATTCAATATCTATATATAGTAATTATTGAATAAATTGATAAATGGTCCAGGAAGCAATTCCTAATGACAGTACCCAGTTATCTTTTGCTACCACCGGACCGATCTTACACAATGATCCATTTTTCTCTCAAGTACCCCAGGTAAAAATTCATTATGTCTAGTATTTATAATTTAGTTATATGTCAATATTCAAAAATTTGATAAATGATTCAGAAACTAATTTTTACTTTTCGTACCCAGTTATCTGTTGCTACCACTAATCCGATATTACATAGTGGATCATTTTTCTCGCAATTACTCCAGGTAAATATTTCATTTTATATGTTATTTATAATTAAGTTATATGTCTTTTTTAAGTAGACATTTTGTTTTGTTTTGTAGGACTTCGACAAGAATTATGGCGATGGTTCATCGAAGGACTTTGACAAGAATTATGGAGATGGTTCATCAAAGGACTTTGACAAGAATTATGGTGCTGGTTCATCGACGGACTTCGACAAGAATAGTGGCAATGATTCATAGATTGGGTATTACGTTTTTGGACAAAATAACATATAAAATGATCAAAAGAAAGGGTTTTGATAGTTACTTAGTTGTCGAGTATGTTAGAACCTCCAAAATTAAAGTTCAACTTCTTATAATTATAGCTGTATAAAAACGTGTGCTTCTTTTAGATGAATCAGAGTATCAAACTCTTTATTTCTTTTTTTTTGTAGCTGTCTCCCAAACATGATTCTAGTGGAAGTGGAGATGGGTTTGGATTTTCTTTGTGGCTGTAATTTGGCGGTGTTGGCAAGTCCACGTTCTTGATGATGTTAAATGGCACACACTCTGAAGCATCCTCATATGAATTAACAACGTTTACAGCTGTTAATCCCATGCAGTTTTGCCTCTCCTTTTCTATTTGGTGTCTTCTTTAATTTGATCATCAACCTTTTCAACCTTTTGATCAAAAGCTCAGTCTCTCTCTTTACAATAACTCCACCTTAGCTTCTCTGTTTTAATTTAAAATCATGGACATAGTTTTCTGAATTAGTGAGGATCGACCAAAATAATACCAAATCATGGACACTTATTAAATGGAAGTTGGTGAATATAGAGAGCGTAGAGAATAACGAAGGGTATGTCATCCAACCATCTCTGGCTCCAACTTATAATATCATTACATAAAGTAATAATGCTATATTCCTTTCTTCCACCAAGCATCATACGTATCAGTACTTCACAGTCTCCTTCAAACACCATTGACTTATAACCCCAGAAAATAACACATTGTACTGCAGCCACAAGAGCCTTATATTCTGCTTCAAGTGGAGACATAGCATGTCCTAGTCGTGCCATTGCCCAGTACTTAACCACACCATATTGATCACGAATAACCCAACCAGCAGATGTTTGTCGAAAGTACTGAATATCATAAGCTGCACCAAGAACCGTTTCTTCACCACTTAATTTATTATTCTCCATTCTTTGTCAAGTTTTCTGTAAAACCAAAGGCAAGAACAATCTTGTTAGGGTTAGGTGACCAAAAAAAAAAGATTATTAGGGTTAGGAGTACATCAGACAGAGGTGAATTCGAGATTGGATTTGAAAAAATAACAATTAGAGACTCAGAAAATCACAAACCCAGCTTCGTCTCTTCTCTGTGATTTATTTTTTTTCAGCCGATGAAAAAGTATATTGTCTTCGACTGCGTTAAACAACTTCGACGTCCTTTCTGTTTTCCTTTTTTCAATTGTTTTTCACTTTTTAATTTTGTAGATAATTCTATTTCTAATTTTTCTCCTTTTTTTTTCTTCCAAAAACTAGATATGATGTGTGAAGTTATAATTGGTTGGGTGAACCTAAAAGTTCACCCTAGGAGTGGATACAAGAATTGCTCATCAAAGAATAATTAACTAAAGGTGGATCTGCGAGATCACCGGGAAATGGACAGGTTCCTGATCGGAATGCATCTGGCAAAACAGTGCCAATACTGAGATATTTTGGGTCCAACTCGAAATAAAAATATGAGCCCCTAACTAATAAACAAAAAAAAATACCATAAGAAAATTTAATTTGCAATTAAAACTAGAATATCCTCAAAACTAATACATGTAATCAGTTCTAAAAATAAAATTTATTTTTATTTTTCTACAAATAAGGAAAAACATTGAAGATTTATTTTTGTTATATGTTTGAAATATTTTTTTTTAAAGAAAGTTCCTTTATTATTATAACTTGAGAAAACATTTACAATTCTCCTACGAAAATAAAACGCTCTCTCACAAAAAAACTCCAAACTAGACAAATCACTTCTTACGCTTCCTCATAACTTTCTTCTGCTCCCAACGCTTCAAACTCACAACTCACAAACCTCCCCTATCCAAATCTGCTCAACAAAGCTCCCATCAGAGTTATATCTGTCCTCCTGGAATTGTGTACTCTCGACAATGGATCTATCCTTGCCTGCACAGCCAGCTTAATCTCTCTAATCACAGCATGTGCTTGACGAAAGGCTTGGTTGTGGATTCGAGCGTTCCTCTCTTTCCAAATATTGTAGACTGCTTGTTGGGATTGTGAAAACCCATGTCCAACTCTATATTTATCCGATTAGTACGATATTGTCCACTTTGGGCCTTAATGACAAGCCCGCATGGATTTCCTTTTGGTTCCATCCCAAAAGGCCTCGTACTAATTAGAGTTGAATTTCTCTTTATATATTAGACACTTCTTGTCTAATTATCCGATGTGGGACTTAGTTTGATATTTCACATTCTCCCCCTCAAACTAAGGATCACATTCATCTCGTGTCCCACAATTGATTTCCAGAATCTTCTGACTTGATCTCTGCCACACACACCTCTCATTCCTAACTCATAGGATATACCATTCATCACTCGAAGGTATTTAGGTCTCCTTGCAGATTTCTCGTCAACCGCTCTGCTACCAATTATTGGGCTTTTCCAAGCCCATGTCCAACTCTCTATTGTCCGATTAGTACGATATTGTCCACTTTGGGCTCGAAGGCAAAGCCCGCATGGATTTGTTTCTGGGACTCCTTCCCAAAAGGCCTCGTACTAATTAGAGTTGGACATCTCTTTATATATTAGACACTTCTTGTCTAATTCTCCAATGTGGGACTTAGTTTGATATCTCACATTCTCCCCCTCAAACTAAGGACCACAACTCATCTCTTGTGTGTTTCCTTTAGCGGATCGCAAAGTTTTCCTTTGAGAATGTTTCTCCCACAACATCACATCACATGTTCCATGATCTTCTGACATTCCTGCTACAGACCTCCTTTTTCTTTCTTCAAGGATTCCTCATTCCTTCGAGGGGTATTTTAGTCTTTCTTGCATATCTTCGTCAAACCGCTCTGATACCTATTGTTGGGAGATCCAAAACCTCCAACGAAGTCTAAGGAGGAGGCAAATTTAGCGGGGCACTTTGCTTCCACATGCCCAGATGTCTCGTGGATATTAGACAAATTGTGACACTTCTTGTCTAATTCTCCAAACCGGGGCACTTTGCTTCCACATGCCCAGAAAGAATAAGAAAGATGGAGGAGGCAAATTTAGCGGACACAGAAGAAGCTGATCCAGTCCTCTATATGCACGAAATCTTCCTGAATGAAGAGAATGTCATCACAAAGAAGTACGAGGCAGACGGAGCCGGAGATGGTATGTGGATCTTTGACAACGGCGCGAGCAATCATATGACAGGAGAAAAATCATACTTTTCAGAGCTCAACGAGAACATCAAAGAAAAAGTGAAGTTTGGAGATGAATCATGCATTGAAATAGGAGGGAAAGGATCAATCTTATTTCAAAGCAAAGATGACAAACGACTACTCCTCACAGATATCTACTACATTCCCAAACTTAAGAGCAATATTCTAAGCCTAGGACAAGCCACCGAAGCTGGTTGTGATGTCAGAATGAGACAAGATTACTTGACTCTCC